>NC_141925.1:11545000-11845000 GCF_057802395.1 Ceratotherium simum simum
TATATTACCCCACTCCTGGATAGAGGTGATGCCAGATGGTCCATGAATGGGCATCTAATCCAATCAGATTCCTTCTCTGAGATTCGAGGACCTGGAACTGAGAAGGAAGTCGTATGTGCCTTCAGGACTATAGAAAGCTTGAGAGGTGTTGGTAAGAATTGGAGAAAGCCAGTCTGGGGAGAGAGAGAAAGAAAATGGAATAACCACTCAGAGAAGAGGTAGATTGGGAGAAGAGATCATCTTGAGAGTATTCAAGACCCAGGTTCCAATTAGACCTGAGGCCCAGTCACATTGCCCTATTGGCTTCTGTGGGTCACCCCAGTATTCCACTTTTCTGAGACTCATTGGATTTCTATCACTTGCAACCAAGAGTCAACATCCAGGGAGCAGATTAACAGCTATCAACTCGTTTTTTGTTTTTTTTTTTTAATTTTTATTTTGAAATAAGTTTAGACTTACTGCCAACTCATTTTTACTCCACATCATTTATGCTTTGAATTTGCCCGTTTATAATATGAGAAGAATGATTTTCCAGAACAATCCCTTTTTAGCAGGATGTGTGTAAATCATCTACTCCAGTGCCGGGCACATAGTAGGCACTCAGCGGGGACTCACAGTAATTCTCTCCACACCCCCTTTCTCCTGGAGATGTTTACTTCCTGGTTTTGCACCAGGCTAAATGATTGCTTGCCCATCTTCCTGATCTCTTTTCTGAATGAATGCCTCCTATCCCCTTCTCCGTTGCTTACATATGCATTTGGGCCGGGACGGTCTGGGTTGGGGCAATGGAGATACTCTTGGGAGCATGGGATGGTGGGGATAGTCTGGAATGAAGGAGGAGAATCCCTTTTAAAGCAACTGATCTTACTCAACAAGGTCAGAGACCTTCTAACAAGGTCAGTACCTGATTTTGACTCATATCCAAAGTAACAAACCATAGTGTCCATTCCAACCATTCCATCTGGTGTTTTAGAAAGATGATGGGCCACCAGGGAGGCTTGTTAGCCAGCAAACTTGACCCCAGCAGCCATCTCTGCCCTCTCTTCCCACTTAAACCCCTAACGGCTTTATTTCCCTACCTTTCTTCCCTCTGCGTTAAATACACATGGCCTAAGGACATCAAACTTCCTCCAGTTGTAGAAAAAGAAATTATTTCTAATTTTACGTCAAAGAATGTGACATGTTATTTGAGGACAATTTTTAAAAATCTAATTATGGACTGTTATTGACCTACTGTCAGACCTCAAGTCTCATAATCAGTATAAATGCTTAATTTTTTTCTATCATCTGGGAAGTTTCACAATAAGACATCTTTTTTCTCCTGTCCAATGGCTGATTGTTTCTATAAGTAACCCCTTACATGTGATTAGAGTTTTACAGCTGACAAAGAATCTTCACCCCCAAAATATTTTAGCAGTATGCATACTCCCAGGCACATGCAAAACAGACACTAAAAAATATTTGTAGAATTAATGAATGCCATTTGGTAGCTAGAGAAATGTTAGGAGATAGAAAAGTCATTTTAAAATTATCATTCTCATTTTACAGATGAAAAAAAAAGAGAGGTTCAGAGAGGTTGAGTGGCTTGCCCAAGATCACACAGCTAGTGTATACCTGAACTGGAACTCAAACCTAGGTCTCTATTTATTCAATAAACATCTATTAGTCACTTATCATTGATGCTTTTATTGGCAATAGAAGAACAAGGTCAAATAATATTCAGTACATAACCTCAATGAGCTTATAGTCTAAAAGAGGAGCCCAGTAAAATAAAGCAATGATTATAACATAACAGTTAACTCATTTATCATTGATTATATGCCTGAGATTCTATTAAATTTTATATATACAGTCTCATTTAATCCCCCATGAATGCTGTGAGATAGGTTATATTATCTCCACTTCACAAATGGGGAAAATGAGGCACAGAGTGGTTAAGTAACTTTCCCAAGACCACAGTGCAGGGAGGTGGTGGAGCTGGGGTTGGAACCAGTGCACAGAGTCATACATAGAATACTGGGAATTTGATCAAACCAGATGAAAATGATTATATTCAACCACTTTTAACCTACAAAATGGCAACTTCATATGATTCAACTGAATAGAATATAGACAGAAGTATGGTAGGCACACAGGATGGAAGGTCAAAGAGGGTACCCTTGGGGGATGTGGAGCTTTGCTGAGTTTGCCAAGTTGAAGAGACAGAGAAGGTTTTGGACAGGCTGATCCAGGCAGAAGCCACAGCAGGAACAGAGTTACTGGGATGTGAAAGTGCACAACACAATCAACCTGCGGGGGCTTTGGGTGTTTGTGAAGAACAGTAGGAAATGTGGCTAAGAAGACATATAGTGGCCAGAACCTGGGAGTCTTCGGGAAAAACTGAGTCTGAAGCTTTCCTCTGGGAACTACAGGATCTTCCTATTCCTTGTTCCATTTCTTCGTGGTGCAATCTATGTGTTGATTAACTCAAGCTTTCTGTGTCTTCCTTCCTCCTATAGAGTGCCAAGCACAACACTTAAAACACAAAGGTGCTCCGCAAGCCTGTTGATCAGCCAATTGACTACTCAACACTCTATTGTGAAGATGATAATATCAGACTGTCAGAGAAGTTAACAAAGGCTTAACTGTTATTTCAAACAGGTTGTAAGATGTTCTCTGGTTTTCACTATCTGGAGAAGGGGAACGTTGTTTTTATTTTTTCTTTAATTATTAAGACCCTTTCAAGTTTTAGCCATGAAAGACTTCCTAAACCCAACGGCTATATTGCTGCAAGATCTATATTCAAATTCTGGTTCAACTGATTTGTGTTAAGCACCTATGTACCAGATACTTTCACTTAAGTTCACTGAAACTTAAAAATAAGCCTGAAAAATAGATTTCATTGTCTCCATTTTATAGATAAGGAAACTGAGACAGATACATGAATAGATTTGCTGATAAATGGTGGAATCAGGATTTGAACTTGGTTCTCTTTGTTCTTTGCCTTGACTCTTTCCTCTACAAAGATGCTACTGGGATCTATTGGTGATGACCATGATGATGATGGCGGCAATGATGATGATGGCAGTAGACATAAAAGTAATCATTGCAAACATTGATTGCCTTGCTATGTACCAGCTACTATCCTAAGCAGAAATAATTTCATTTATTTTTCAGAGACCTTCTAAAACAAAGCTCATGATACTCAATTTCAGGAAACTGAGGCTAACCAGCATTAAGCAACCTGCTGGGATCAAATAGCTTGTTCGTGGCAGGGTTGGGATTTTAAACCAGAGCTAGTGGCCTATGGAATTGAGGTATCTACCTGTTTTAGATTCCAGAACCCACTCTTGGCCCTCCCCATCTCACCTCTCCTCCATCAAGAAGGAAGAACAAAGGAAACCTCCCCTTTGCAACGTTCTCAGCATCCTGTGTCACCATGACAACGAGCCCTAGTCAATTTCCTCACAAGGAGGGGAAAAGCAAAAGTCAAACAGAGGTTCTATGGGCAAACACCAGGGCCGGCGTGCTCGGGCCTCTGTGTCCTCACTCAAATAGGATGAATCACTCCTGGCATTGGAGCTGGGAGGCGGGCCAGGTTCCTCAATAGCTAAGGTTAATGGTGCTCTTGCAGAGCCTTTGGGTCACTTTGAAAATTAATCATTTTTCCTTCAGAATCTGAGCTCATAAATGATCAGATTAGAAATCAGACGGGAGAAGTACGTGAGAGTTCCTGGGAGGGATTTCAGAGCCTCACAGCTGTCTTCCTAGGCTGACATCATCTCGTCTCACCTCTCTTGTCCATCCTCTGCCAAGGTCTGGTCTAGTTGAAAACTGTCAAATCCCAAAAGAATGTAGACTCCAAAAAGTCAGAACCCATGTTCAGCAATTCACCACTGAGTACACAGGGCTTAGCACAGTGCACTCATAGTGGGCACTTACTAATTATTGATAAATAATTATTGATATATTAATTGATTGATCACAGATAGCACAAGCAATGATGTGGTTAGGGCAGAATGCTTTTGTTTCCAATATTAGATAATTCAAAGCAGAATGTTTTAACCTCTCTAAGAGGTGACATTTAAGCTGAGATTTGAATGACAAGAAGCAGCAAGTTATATGACTATGAAGAAAGAGAATTTCAGGCGAAAGGAATAACAGATTCTGAGACGGGAAAGAGTATATTTGAGAAACAGCCAGAGCCCTCTGTGGCTGGAGAGAAATGGAGAATGGAGAGAGTAAGAGGAGATAAGGCTGGAGAGACAAAAAGAGCCAGCTCCTGTCGTGAGGGTATGGAATCGAAATTTGATTCTAAGTGTTATGTGAAGCCATTGAAGAGTTTTAAGCAAAAAAAAGGAGAAAAAATAAAAAAAGATGTCATTCACTCAGTGTCCCCAGTGCTTGGCATATAACAGGTGCTCAGAAACTGGATGAATGAGCTGAGATAATGCATATAAAGTGCTTTTTAAACAATGAAATGTTGAGGAATTGACAGTCATCATCATTTGGAGGAGAAAAGACAATGCCCCCAGTATCATTCTCTTAGCTCACAAAGCTATAACAGACTTCTGGGGAATGAGGGTGGAAGTCTAGAGACACCTGATTTTTACAGCACCTCTTTTCTGTTAAAATAATTTCAAACCACTCCAAGATGCGTGGTTGCAACAGCACTGGCCAGACTCCAGAAGAAATTTCCATGAAGAATTCACTCTTGGCCACCTGAGGCAGAACAGCAAGATTAGGAAGGGAAAAGGTAATAGATTTTCCCTGACCCCTGATATCTGAGACACATGGGGCTCTGATACATAGGAGGTACATTCTGATGAGGTCATGACTCCTAATTCATTGACTCCCATCCCCCCTCAATACTGCCTTTTTTATTATATTCACTTGATGGCCGGAATTGTGACATGGTGCAGGGTGCAAAGAGAGAGAGTGAACAGCAGTTGCTTATTGCCATCTGGGATGCAAGATGTGAGAACTAAAGTGGAAGGAATCGGGGAGAGAGAAGGAGAAGTAGAAAGGATGTACTGTGGGTAGTGTTTAACGTGCTGCTTGTGACAAAGCAAGGACTACATACTATGTTAAATAATCCTTGAATAAATTCCCACTGCAACATCAGTGGGGCAGAAATTGTTCTTCTGCCACTCTCAAAATATAGCCACCAGGCTTCAGAAATATGGTTGGCAGCGGGGTACTTTAATCAGCCATCCATCAAAAGGTTTAAGGGATGGAGGTCCAATTGGACCCAGGTAGACAATTAAGGACATAGGGGAAAATCCACCCAACCTGTCTCTCAGCAAATACCAAGCCTGCCTAAACTGCTCTTCACTTTTGAGAAAATAGAAGAAGAATAACAAGCTAACCACCTGGGGTCTACGAAACAACTTCCTATCATAAAAAACATGGAACATTGCACTCAAAATGCATAGAAAGTGTTCACATTTTCAAAAGATTTACTGAGAAAGAGAAGAAAATTTTAAAAAGCATCTGGTATGCTCTTGATAAAATTCAAGGAAACAGGAACTTAGAGGGAAATGGTTAAGTAAATTGAGGCACATCCATATGGTAGAATATTATGCAGCCATTAAAAACCATGTTTTCAAAGACTAAATAATGACATGGAGAAATGCTTACAATAGAATGCTATATTTTAAAAGTGGGATTTAAAAACAATGAATGCCAAAGAATCCCAGTCTGCACATGAATGTGCATAGCAGCTTTATTCATAATAGAAAAAAGCTGGAAACAGCTCAAATGTTCTTCAATGGATGAATGGTTATACAAATTCTGGTCCACCCACGCATTGATACATGCAACTTCCTGGATGGATCTCAAGGGAATTATGCGTAATAAAATAAGTCAATCTCCAAAGGTTATATGTTGTATGGTTCCTCTTACATAACATTTTTGAAATGACAAACCCTAGAGATGGAAACGGATTAGTGGTTGCCAAGGCACAAGGATTGGGTGGAGGGTGTGAATATAAGGGGGAAGGAGTCTGAGGGAGCTCCTTTGTGGTGATGGAACAATTCTATATCTTGATTATAGTAGTAGCTCCATGAATCTATACATGGCATAACAATGCATATAACTATACACATACACAAACAAATAAATGCATGTAAAAAATGGTGAAAATAAGATCTTAATAAGGTCTGTGTCTAGAAACCAGTATTTTACCAATGTCAACTTCCAGGTTTTGATATTATGCTAAAGTTCTGTAAGATGGCACCATTGGAGGAAGGAGAGTGAAGGGCTCCTGGGACTCCCTGTGCTATTTTTGCAACTTCCTGTGAGTCCATAATTATTTCAAAATAAAAGTTAAGAAATAAATATATACCAAAGACTTACAAATTTTGACTAAAAAAAATACTCCATTATATTAGCAGTGATTGTTTTTTCCCCCTGGCTAATGGAATAATGGTCATTTTTATATTCTTCTGTGTACTTTTCTGTATTTCTTAAACTTTCTGCAGTAAATATATGTTACTTTTAGAATCTGAAAAGAATTTATTAATTCAAAGTTTAGTGATTGAAATAAAATATTTGATCCATGAAGAATATTCAAGGAAAAGTATATGTAATAGTGTTACAAAAGGGATTGGGTGAAAGAAGGGCAGAGAAGAAAGTGTCCTGATGAGATACAGGAACATTGTAAAGAAATACAAAATGTAACTGCAAAATTAGATCATACATTGAAAGCAGTGCAGAATACTATAGAAACTAACCAACAATGTGTAACAAAAACAAACATAGCTCACCCAGAATGCAGTGTAAAAGAACAAAGATATGAAATAGCAAGATATACAAGGATAGGTGTGTAGGACCAAACACAGAGATTTAGCACGTCACTAACTGATGTTTCTTAAAAAGGCAATCATAAAAAATAAGACAAAAGCAATAATCGGAGAGATAAAATAGCAAAACATCTTCTATATTTATGGATGACTTGAATTTGTAATGCAGATAGATACAGTGAATGACACCACCTAGAAATAACCTGATAAAGTTTCAAAATTTTGAGGATAAATTTTAAAAATGCTACATGCAGCCAGGCAGAAAACAAAACAACTTATAAAATGGTTTACTTAGTGGCATAGTGGTTAAGTTCACATGCTCTGCTTCGGTGGCCTGGGGTTCACAGGTTCGGATCCCAGGCATGGACATACATGCCGCTCACCAAGCCATGCTGTGGCAGTGTCCCACATACAAAGTAGAGGAAGATGGGCACAGATTAGCTCAGGGACAATCTTCCTCATGAAAAAACAAAAAGGTTTACCTAGAAAGATTAAAACTTCAAACTGCTCTCAGACTTTTCTTCCATAAAATCAAGATTTGAGGAGGAGATTATGACTCAAGAATCTCCACCAGCTCTCCAAGTTGCTATTAGTATATGAGGCAATGATAAAAGCATCCTAATATGTAAAATAGGCACTTGATAAAGTCAACAATCATTACATTAAAAACAAAGGCTTAGTGCCATTAGAATAAAATGAAAACAATTTTTTAATTGTCTTAACGGTCAACACCAAATAAGGAGATATTTCCACTGACATTAATAATAAGACAAGAAAGCCCACTATTACTTATTAATGTACTGAATATTCTAGGCTATCCGAGAAATAAAGGAGTAAGGAAATTTATTACTACTTCCATAGATATGTTTGCCTACTTAGAAAAAAATGAGCTGGAAAAAAATGGAAATAATAAGTATGTTTTAAAGGTGATGAGTTACAAAATCAAAGTCTATACTTTCCTATATATTTGAAATAAAGGAATTAGAAAATACAAAAAAATCAATTTACAGTAGCAATAATAAAAAAAAAAGAAAAACACCCAGATCTAAGAGGCAAAACACACCCACACATACACACACAAGTGCATACACACACACGCACACACACACACACGAGCATTCTTGGCCGAGGGAGCCACATGAAGATTTGAAGTCCTCCATACGCCATTTACCTAAATAGGAAAACTCAATATTATTAAAATATCACTTCTTCTAAAATTAATTAATGCACTTAATTCAATGCAAATAAGAATTCTAAAAAGGATTGTTTTAGAACTTAATAAAATTATTCTAAAGTTCATTTGGAAACATAAATGGATGAGAGTGACCAAGAAATTTGGGAGGAAAGAGGAATGTTGCAAAGTGAGGGGCATCTTATCCTGCTAGATATTAAAATTCTAATAAGATACTACATAAAATAGCAGTAAAAGATAAACGGTGCAAGGACAATTAATTATTTGTTTGTTATGAAAGCAAAGAAAACTTAACCCAACAATACACACCAAAATAAATTCTAACCAGATTAAAATGTTAAATGCAAATATATGAATAAAATCATAAAATATGTAGACAAATATTTATTTTAAAACTGAAAAGGAAGAAATTTATAAGCAATGGAAGAATCACAAAGCAAACACTCAACAAATTCAACAATATATAACTTATTTAAATGATAAACAAAATAAAAGTAAAAAAACAAATTAAAAATATGTCAGATAAATTTGGTATACTTAGCATATGAATCCATAAAAAATATTAAAATTTAGTAGAAAAATGGCCAAAGGACATGAGTGGACAATTCAGAGCAAAAAGAAGCTCAAATGACAAAATGATGAAAAAATTGATCAATTTTGTTACTATTCAGATAAACAAAAATGAAAAAATAAGCTGCCTTTTTTCCATCAAATAAAGAGAAGTTTTAAAGTGACACTACTGGATGCTGATGTAGGTTCAGTGACATGGCAACTGCGTACACTGCTGGTGGCAAAGCAAAATGGAAAACACCTTGCAGTAAACAAGATGGAAATAAGTTTCAAAAGTCTTAAAAATATTCAGTCTCCTTAAGTGGCTCTTCTAGAAATCTACCTTAAGAAAATACTCATGGATTTGTGTTCCAGGATATCCAACGCAATCAGAGAGGTGGAAGATACCCACTGGAGTACTACTTGTTGGTCGCTCCAGGGACAGGGGAGAGACCCGTCTGGTTGGTGAGTTGGGAGAAGACACTGGGTCTGAGCAGTCTTGCCTTCCCTTCCCTCCTCCCTTCCTATGGGATCTGCCTTCCCTCAGAGAGCATGCCTTTGGTATCTTCTCCCAATGTATGGTGAGAGGCCTGCCCGGGAGGCCTGAGGTTTGCCCACACTGCCTGTGCCTGCATGAGTAAGCCTGTCAAATTCTGGAATATATTCATATATATTTACATACATATGCAATATATATTTATATATATATAAATGAATGAATGAATATAATCATATATATGTAATATTCATTTTTATATAACATAATATATATGAATATAATCATATATAATAATATTCATATATATATAACAGAATATTGTTTAGCTCTGGAAAAGAAAGAAATCCTTCCACTTGCAACAACATAGACGAACACTGAGGGCATTAGGCTCAGTGAAATAAGTCAGACAGAGGAAGACAAATACTGTATGATTTCACTAATACGTGGACTCTAAAAAAACTGAACTCATAGATACAGAGAACAGATTGGTGTTCGCCAGAGACTGGGGGCTGGAGAAAATGGGGAGATGTCTGTTAAAGGACACAAACTTCCAGTTATAGGACAAATAAGTGCTGGGAACGTAACGTACAGCGTGGTGACTATAGCTAACAATACTCTATCGTATATTTGAAAGCTACCATAGAATAGATCTTAGAAGTTCTCAACACACAAAAAAATGGTAACAATATGAGGTGACGGAGGTGTTAACTAACCTTATTGTGGCAATCATTTCACAATATATACATATATCAGCCATCACATTGAATACCTTAAACTTACACAATGTTATATGTCAATTGTATCTCAATAAAGCTGGAAAAAATATTCTAGCGTGCAGTATCAGAGAGTTCTCTGTTGCCCCACCTAAGCCACATCCTCCAAATTAGTAACCAATCAGTAACCAAGTTGACAGCTTGGTCCCCATCTGTCCTGACTCCCTGGGTGTCCAACATTCACTTGGCTCTGAAGTTGGGCAGGAACAAGAAGGGTGCTATTTATTAAACCCCCTCACAACCCCCAACTCAGTGTTAGTTATAACCATGCCCCCAAAGCAGGACAACATAGTTATGGCAAGCGAGGGGATTGATAACTCCATATTAGTTTCTCTATAGGGTGGAATACCATACAGACTCTAAAAGTCGTACATAAAGGAAAATGGACAGTATTTAAGATCAAATCAGAGAAAGCTCATAACAAAGAATAGTGCATAAATAACTACATCTATAAATTGTGATACATAGTGGAAAAGACCAGAAGAAAGTCCTTCAAAGTGCCAGCATTTAGCTCTGGGTGCTGGGGTCATGGGTGACTCTTTTATTTTCTCCTTTATGCCTTTTTGTATTATATAAATTCTCTACAATATGTTTGTACAGATTTTATAATCAGAAAAAAATCCATGCTATTTTTGAAGAAAGCAGAATCTTAGAGGTCACAGTAACTTTGCACTATTTGTCCTCTGCACATCAGGAAGAATAAACTCTTTGATTTTGGCCCAGGGCATTTTGAACATATGATTACAAACCCACTAAAGGTTTATTCTGAGACAATTCAGTGCATGTGCTCTCAGTCTGGACAGCTGACAACTCTCAGACCTTTTTTCCCTGCACAGGGTCGGTGCATCCATCCATCTACTGACATGCGCCAAGAACAATAACTGAGGGGACTGTGCCTGGCATTGTGCTCGGTGTCACACAGGTACCCTTCAGAGGTTCCATTCTCACCCCAAAGGAGAGTTACATGGCCGGAAGGCAGACATGCAAACAGATATAGCTGTGTGGTGTAATAAATGCCGCATTTGAGGCTTGACACAGCCCTATGGGGGAAATGGAGGACCCAGCATCAAGTCTCCCTGGGATATTCAGGGAAGGAAATAACATTTGATCTGTGTCTTGAAGGATGAAGGACCAGGTGGATGGGCCAGGTCGGCATGGTATTCTAGGCACAGCAACAGAAGTGAGAGACAGAGAGAGAGAGAGAGAGTTAGTGACTACTGGTATCTTAAAAATTGTAAAGTGCATAGGAGGATGTACCAGTTGGGTTCTTTGGTCATTGATCGCAGAAACTGACTCTAACTAAGGGAGAAAGGGAGCTTTCTGGAAGAATGTAGGGTTGCTCCAAGAAGCACCAAGAAAGTTGAAAAACTAGGCTCAGAAAGTACAGCTTCAGGAAGCTTTAGAATGCTAGGCTGGTCTCTTCTGGAAGCTGCAACAGGGTCGATCACGATGAATCCACCGTTTCACTCAGGACTAAATCCAGGGAAGGAGCATTTGAGGGGCTTAGCATAAGTCATGTAGCTACTCCTAGCTCCTGGAATTTTTGTGAGGAGTCACATAATTCATATAAAGCAACATAATGCCTAGGCACTCAATTTTCTTTTTCTTCCTTCCTTTCAGTACCCAAATTGTAGTAAGATCAACACATAAGGTTTCATTGAGATGTACAAGAGGGAATTGACAATCAGAAAGCACAGACCATTTATGTGCCATTTGGCTGAAATGATCACAACCACCTGATGCTCTTCGCTGAGATTTCCAGTGCCCTTGCAGTCCCTGGGCGGAAAGTGGCCCCACATGGAAAACTCAGGCCAGCATTGCTCTTCAAGCTGCTGAGAACACTGCTCTAAGCCAAATCCAAAAATAATCCCATTAGTCACATTCGAAGTGCTCAGCAGAAACAAAAAGAAATCAAAATTAATTTCAATACTTACAATGACAGCAGCAATCAAGGTGACAAGATTATGGAAATCATCACCATCACCAGAGATCTTTGCCTAAGGGGGAAAAACAACCAGTAATACAGAAGGATTGAGAAATAGAAGGACTTTAGTTGTGATGTGATGAAATTCACTGTTTACAACATATGGGCCACCAGCCCTCAGGGAGTTCGAAATGGGCATTTCTCCACATAACAATAATGTATTCTGTACCCACTATGTGCCAAGATCTTTAAGTAATCATCTCTAGTTCTCACATCAACTCCGCAAGAAGTATTACTGTTCTTATCTTACAGATGAAGAAACTGAGTCACAAAAAGTTTCCATAAATTACCCAAGTTCGTGTTGATGAAAAGTGACAGAATCAAGATTGGGATTGAGGTCTTCCCCAACCGAGACCCTGGACCATCCCACTGCCCTGTTGTTTTAGATAATGTTTGAGATAATCAGATAAAGTCATTCTGATTCCCCCGGCTTCCTCTTGTTCTCTGCCCTCCATGCTAGGAATTAGAGAAAGGCTGCTAGATCGAGTTTGAATGTTCCATGAGTTGATCATTTTTTCTCTTTCTGCTTTCTAGTTTGTGCCACTGCGAGGGATTGCTAAAGAATTCCAGTATGGTTATCTGAAAAATACCCAAGCACAAGAAAAGAGCATCCTGTTCTGAAATCTCAGAAAGGATAAATTGCATCTTGCAGTGCAGAATGATAAAAACAATCATTAAAGTCAAGTGGGCCTGGCATAAGGGGGTCCAAGCAGCACTGAGAAGCTTTTAGTGGCTTTGTCCCCTGGTCCCATCTCCCGGGAATGGTGCCCTTCTGGGTGCTTTATATATCTTTATTGATCACCTCAGTGGAGGCCTGAGATAATGGAGAAAGCAAGCTGGCCTGGAGAAAACTTGCTTTTATCAGGCTAACAATGAGTGGCTGTTCTGGGCTAATTATATCACTCAGTCCAATTTGAGGCAAATTTGAAGGCTTTTCTAGCAAGGAAGCAGGGACAGTTCCCAAGAGTCTTCACACGTATGGTGGAGACCAAATAAATAATAACAATGACAATAATTATAATAATAACACCACCTGCCACTAAAATGTGGTGTGTTTTACAGTCTACAATATCTCCCCACTAAACACATTTTGATTTCTGAGCCAGTAGTCCTGTTTTCTGGGGGTCTCAGGAGGAACTCAGAGAAGACAGAGAGTCAGAACTGGTTTTAGTAACTTGGGAAATTTTATTAAATTCATGGCATCAAGAAGGTCCTCTGGTGTGATCCACATGATGGCACAAGCTTGTCTTAACGGAACACACTATGGCCCGGGTCTGCCTCCATTGCAGAATGTCTCTGGGGGCAATGCATTTAACCCATCTTCTTCCGGGACATTTTTTTCTAATGACATCCATGGCAAACAGCGTCTCTAAACCCTCACTCACTGGCCAATTGTTGAACAGTCCAAGTCAACTGTACATAGATCTAGGTCCCTCTCAGAGACACAAAGGCTTTTGGCAAGAAGGATATAGTAGATTAGCAGAGACTTAGCTAAAACTCACATAAAACAAGAGGTAAATAAGTAAATACTAGAACTTTAAAGCCATCCTGCCTTAAGAAACTATCAATCTCCTTTGTGAAAGAGAGACTAGAGATTCATCAAGTTCTTTGTTGATTCGTTCATTCATTTGCCCATGCATTCACTCCACAACTATCTATGAGCACCTACCATGTGCCAGGCACTGTTCAAGGTGTTTGGGGTGTTGGTGTTGTTGATTAACAACAACAAAAAGACAAAGATCCCTGGTTTGGGGTGGTTTATATTCCAACAGGTATACAGAGGAGAAGGTGTGCAAAAAACAATAAGGATCATAGAAAGGCCAATTATACAGTATGTTTGAAGGTGACATGTGCAGTGCACAATAAAAAAGAAAGCAAGGGAGGGGCGATTGGGAGTGTGATGAGGAGGAATGGGGTGAAATTTTAAATAGGATGGTCTCCTGGAAAAGGCAACCTTGAGCACAAGACTCAGTGGAATTAGACATGTGGCTAGCCAGGCAGAGGGAACAGCCAATGGGAGAGCCTTATGGTGGGGTGTACTTGGCTTGATCAAACAAATGCAAAGAGCACAGAGGGGTCACAGAGCTTATGGGGGTGGAGAGTGGATCATATAGGATCTTGCTGGCCATGTTAAAGATCTGGCTTGAGGAATCACTGCACACTCACATTTCAGGCAAGGATTAGTCTGGCTGCTGTTCTATAAGGTAGGTCTAGCCATAATAATAACATTTATTCTCACTACTATTGTTACTGTTGTTGTCATTCCCATTTCAGAGATGAAAACAATGAGGCTCAGAGAAGCAAAGTAACTTTCCCAAGGCCAAGGTCACCCAAGTGGGACAAACAGATCCAGGATCCTAGTAGGAGGTTGCTGACCTAACGTAATTAAAGGGATTTTCTGCCCCCAGACATCATCCCTGTGGAACCTGTCACTGGGTTAAAGATTCCCCTCTTTATTCTCTTCCTTTTGGCAGTGGGTTCCTTGGGAGCAATGGCCCCCTGACAATTGTGTACATAAGAATCACTGGAGTTCTTGAAGATGTGGAATCCACAGCCTCATCCTGACTCGGGAGTTCTGAAAGACCCAGGAATCTATGTTTTTAATCTATGTTTTTAAGGAGGCTGGGCTCCTTGTTAAATTCCTATGTCAGGGGTTCCAGGGCCATGCTCACTATTAGTCACTATTAGTGCCAAAAACCTGAGTGTGGGTGAGCTTACCAGATGTTTCATTCTGGGAAGGGAATCATACATGATGAGAGGAGACAGCTGCAGGGCGACTGCCAGCCCTGTACGAGGTGGGGCGTATTCCCACGTCTGAATCACCCCAACCAGGGGCCAGAGCAGCAAAGATTGTCCTTGAGCCTGGGTGTCCGAAGGCCAGAACTGAGGTACGCTTCCTGCTTCACGTAGCCTGGCTCAAGAAGACGTTCTTTTCCAAAGCTGTTGGTTTCTTAGGTGCCCAGAATGTTTTAATGATAAAAATACCTACTTTTCTGGATCATATTATGGATGCTTAATAAATTACATTACACCTACTATTATTTAACTCTGATTGTGTTTATTTTTTTCCACTTGACATTCTATAATGAGCATTTTCCACGTGTCATTAACTACTCTTCAAAAACATGACTTTTAATGCCTGCATAACATGCCATCATTTAATGAACTATAATTTATTTAACTATTCTCTTGTTGTCGAGCTTTGAAGTGTTTTCTAATATTTTTCTATTAGAAACAACACTGAGTGTTTAAATCTTCTCCTACCTTTCTGCTTTAAGTACAGAGTATGAACAATTTAAGGTTTTTCATGCATGCTGCCAAAGTATTTTTCAGAGGGGGGTGGCGGCATATACTTCTGATACCATCACCAGCGTTAAAAATTACCTAGAATTTAACACTTATGTCAGAAGTGAATGTGTGCCGGGAAAATAATTGGTAGGGGCAGTGAAGATGAAAGATAAAATCCGTGATAGATTTTAAAAACCATCCAGTCTTCTGGGATACACAGTGCATTAAACTCTATAAGGGAAGAGACTCCAAAATGCTGATCATTTCTAACCACTGCTCTCTTTCTAAGAGACCTTCATCAGGGGAAAGACACAATTTCTCATTGGCAAGTTTCTAATATTAGTTCATATCTTGAAAAACCATCCACTCATTGAGTCTCTATTGCTAAATTCCAATCATCCTGGTGGAAATTGATAATTGTGGCAATTGCAGGAAATGATTGCTACCTGCAGAGGCAATCACTTCCATCGCCTGAAGAACTGATGAGCACTTCATTAGCAAGGATTTAATTGTTGTAAATCTGGGAGGAAAAGGGATTTCTCATACGATTTCCAGGATTTTGTGTGCTCAACCCTCCTTGGCTCCAAATTGGCTTTCATGAATGGGAATCTGAAATCAGGCTGTGACAGGAGGGTAATTACAAAATGGGAAGTGCGGTAGAAATATTTGCATAACCTGTCTTGAACTTGTGATATTAACTTGAAATGGGATGCTACATCCATGAGTGGGGTAGAATCTTCTTGAATGATTATGACAATCCTGGAAGCCAGCCCATAGGTGGTTTCAGTCAGAAATGCAAAAATGCTGGTTGAGAACAGAGTGTAAGAACTACGATGGGGCAGTATGTTTTAGTGGTTAGAGTTGGAACTCTGGATTTGACTGCTTAGACTCAAAGATTATCTCTGTTCCTCTGCCCTTACTGATGAACTTGAGTAAAGTAGACATGTCCCCCACAATTCACAATAGAAATGATGATGATAAAAGTGTCTGTCTCATATGACTGCTGCAAAGATGATCTGAGAACATCCACATAAACCCTCAGGCCTGGGGCCCACATAAAGTAAATCAACGTTATTCCTAAGATATCCTAAAAGTTTCCTTCACTTTCTGCATTTGAATTTGCCCATTGACGGCAAGTGTTCTCACCACCAAGAACTATTTTTTTTTAATGATTAAATCTCCCCCTATGGACTCCTTGTTTTAAGAAATTACAGTGATGAAAAGAGGAGTACCATTTACTGATGACTATGTATCAGGAACATAATTCATGATATTTCACTCTTATCAACTGCTTTTTAAGATTGGTGTCATTTTGCCTTATTTTTGCATGATCCTTATGTGAACTGGGATTCAAATCCTGGCTCTCCATTTATTACCATGTCATTTAGGGCAAGTGACCTCTCTAAGCCTCCTTTTCCTCAACCATAAAATGGAGATAATGATAATCAGCCCTACCTCATTTTACTATGATGGCTGGCACATAGTAAGTGCTCAAATAATGCTGGATCTTATTATTATTTACTAATTATTTACTTTACTAATAGTAAAGAAGCTAAGGCTCATTCTGACAAGTTAAGTAATATTCCCAGGATCCCAAAACTAATTAGTGAGTGGAGATTTGAATCCATATCTACCTGATTCCAAAGACAATATCCATTTTTCTATATCATGTTACAAACTGTACTGGTGTGGTAATCATTCATTCATTCTCATAATCTTACGAAACAAAATTGTAACTACCAAACAGACTTTCGTACCAGTTTATGACAAGCAGACAAGCACATTGTATTGATAAAAGTACCTCTGTTTTCTGACTTGTGATTTTCTTGCACAGTTGTTTTGAGGCCTAGAAATGATGACTTGAACATCATATTTGCTTATTAAGTAGTAGTCATTATTTTTATATATTTATAATTTCAGACCCAAAGAAAGAATGATCAATGACACTGTAGTTACTACGTGCAAATTCATTATTGAGAAATGTAAATTTTCTAAGTTTTTGTAAAATAAAAAATTAGCTCAGGAGTTAATCATCTCTGTGATCAAGGACCTCTGTCATCTAGGTATTTTAGCCTTGGAACTATCACAGTAGAACCTGTTAATACATATTAGAACTATGCCTGCAATTTGCTCAGCAGCCACTAGATGGCATCTGTTTCCGCCCTTATAGGCCAGTTAGATTTTTCTCCCAGCCTGGATACCTAGAGAAAGCAAAATTTAGCACATGGTTCACTTTTTTGGTACATCATTACATTAGCCATGTATCTTGGCTAAAGACAAAACTTTGGCTAATATTCATAAATTGAGAGTAACTACTAATAAATCAATTAAGGACAGCCCAGATTGTAGTTGTATCCAAATAAAAAATCATTTATAGGATGAAATCAGACTCTCATACTTCTCTGTAAACCATCTGGGGAAATTTGCAACTGATATAAGACCCTATTGCTAAACATGGGGAATTTGCACACGGTTGTGATATTTAAAGCATTTTTATTATTATTATTTTTGATGAGGAAGATTTGCCCTAAGCTAACATCCGCTGCCAATCTTCCTCTTTTTATATGTGAGCCCCCACTGCAACATGGCCACAGACAGACAAGTGGTGTGGGTCTGTGCCCAGGAACCAAACCTGATCCACCAAAGCAGAGCATGTCAAACTTAACCACTAGGCCACCAGGGCTGGCCCTTTAAAGAATTTTTTTTTTTTTTTATAATTTTATTTATTTATTTTCCCCCCAAAGCCCCAGTAGATAGTTGTATGTCACAGCTGCACATCCTTCTAGTTGCTGCATGAGGGACGAGGCCTCAGCATGGCCGGAGAAGCGGTGCGTCGGTGCGCGCCCAGGATCCGAACCCCGGGCCACCAGCAGCGGAGCGTGAGCACTTAACCACTAAGCCACGGGGCCGGCCCGTAAAGAATTATTTTGAATGAAGAGGCAGAAAGGTCTAGAATAAATGAAGGAGACCTCAGTTTAAGATCACAAATTATAAGGAGAAGTAAATGGATATTGTTTATCTATTGACTGCCTGCATCTGGCATTTTTCACATATATTTTAAAATTGAGCCCTCTTGATAGAATCTTTTGCTTGCAACCAAGGTGAAGTAACAGGGAGCAGATTTATCTTCCTACCTGAAACAACTGAAAAACTGGGTGCAATAAATGAAACATCTGTTTTAAGATATTGGACATTAGGCAGTGCAGGATAGTGATCCCTGAAAGAAAGGAACCAAATCAGGTAAGTCCCACAAATTGTGCCAATTTACTACTGTGAGAGTTTTCAGGCCACAGTGTAGGGCGGGGGAACTCAGGCAAAGTCCAGTGATCTCTCTGAGTTGAGATGGAGCTGGAAATTCAGAGATACCAAGATGGCTAGAATTCACAGGGAAGAGTACTGGAGAGGAGAGAGAGATCTGAAGAAAATGCCTCTCAAGTCCTAGGCTATTGATCAGCACATTATTGTGAAAAATCTACCAAAGTCTAGGGAAAGAACCACCTGAAACTAGCAGAGAAAATAGTCTCCAGAGCTCACAAAGAACCAGGACAAGTTTCTATTCCTGCCAGCCAGAGTGGAAAGCCTAATAATTTGTAGGGCATTAGGTAAAGTACTCAGAAGAATATTGCCTTGGTAGTGGGGTAAAATTAGCCCCAGACTAAAAGCTGCTTTGATCCCTCTTAACAAAGCTTAAAAGCAAGCCTCAAAAGGGTCAGAATGTTCCCAAATAACTTAACAGCATCCCATAAGAAAGCTCAAAATTATTGATAGAAATATAAAATAATCCAACACCCAAGAAGCTAAAATTGCAATATCTGATATTCAAACAAAAATTATCAGGCATTCAAAGAAGCAGGAAAATATGATCCATAATGAGGAGAATAATAAATTAATCAAAACAGAGCCAGAAATGACACATACGATAGAATAAATTAGATAAGGATATTAAACAGTCATTATAACTATATCCTATATGTTCAAGAATGTAGAAGAAAGATTAAGCATGTTAAGTAGAGACATGGAAGACATACAAAAGACCTAAACTGAACTTCCAGAGATGAAAATTACACTGGAGGAAATCCACAGAAGATCAGACATTGCAAGAGAAGATTTATGAATTTGAAGACAGCAATAGAAACCTTTCAAAGTGGCATGCAAAGAAAAAAAAGAAAGAATAAGAATAAAACAAACAGAGCATCAATGAGCTGTGAGCAACTTCAATTGGCCTAATATATGTGTAATTAGAGACCCTAAAGAGTGGGGAACAGAAAAAATATTTGAAGAAATAATGACCAAAAATTCTATAAATGTCATGAAAACTATAAACCTAGTGACCCAAGAAACTCAACAAATCTAAGCACAAGAAGCATGAAGAAAACTGCACCAAGACACATCATAATCAAATTGCTTAAAACCAGTGATAAACAGAAAATCATAAAAGCAGCTAGAGGAAAAAAGACATTATATACAAAGGAATGAAGATAAGAATGACGGCAATTTTCATAAGAAACAAGGCAAGCAAGTAGACAGTGGAGCAATATTTTTAGAGTAAAAAAAGAAAAAATAAACTGGTGACCTAGAATTCTAAACCCAGTGACAATATCTTTCAAAAATGAAAGTGAAATAAAGAACTTTCCAGACACAAAATCCAAATAATTCACCAGAAGCAGATTAGCACTAAGAGAAATGTTAAAGGGATTCCTTCAGGCAGAAGAAAAATGATTTCAGATGGAAATCTGAAGCTACATGAAAAAATGAAGAACACCAGAAATGGTAACTACATGGGTATATACGTAATTTTTTCTTACATTTTAAATGTGTTTAAAACATAATTGAATATTTAAAGCAAAAAGAATAATACGCACAAAGGTCTGTCATATGGAAATCATTATCCCCATTTTAGAGATGAGAAAACTAAGACTCATACAAATGAAGAACTTACCCAGGGTCACAGATATGTCTGGCACCAAAGCCCTTATCCCTCTCACAGAAGTTGTATATGGCTCTAATTGTGAAATTGGTTAATATTTTTTCCATTCACCAACAATTTATTCAGAAATTTGGAGAGGCTTAAAAAGTTATTCAATTAGAATTGATCTGGACTAATTGAGGACCTTGTTAGAGCATAGAAGTCTGAGATCAATGGATTTTGGGTCTATCTTGGCACAATCTCCTCTCTCCCTCTATTTCTCTATGAATAGTGCGTTGCGAGCAGTTCATTTTATGCCTCTTTACATTGCTCATCCATTTCTTTCCTTGAGCAGAATTTCTCTAACTATGCTCCACAAGAGATTAATGCATCCACAAAGTGAGTCCTGTGGTGACACATACTGCGAACAGTAAATTAAGCAGGCTTATTTCCTATAGGATACCGTAGAATCTTAAATATGTTAGCATACATTATAAATCTCTAAGAGAGGAAAGAAAATGTACCATGTTTCTCATACTATTTTGCCCTTATTTGTGCAACTCTTACTAATAGAGCATAACTTAAATACTATCTGTTGGCAATCAAGATATCAGGTGATTAGAGAAGGATACAGTTCTTAAGACTTATGTACACTTAGTATTTTTGCTGAACTTCGGAAAATGCACGTATGCATCTGAATGAGGTCACTGGTGGCAACAATGCCCAGATCTACTGGTGACTTTTCCAGCATTAATAAGTAAATATTGCATGTTAAAACACGAGGAGTGCCCAAAAGAAGAAATTGGTATCACCACAAGAGACTCCTGGAAACAAAACATTTCTAAATTGGGGGTAAAGGTTATATTTGCCGACTTCCTCCTTTTGTCCTTTCTGCTAACATCCTTATTGGTTATTATGGGATACAAGTTGTCATGGTGATGAGACAAGTGCTCACCTGGATGGAGATTGGGAAAGATGTAGCAAAGAGAAGAGGCTAGCCCAATGTTTCTCAATTGTTAATATGCATATGAATCACTGGGGATCTTGTTAAAATTCAGATTTAGATTTAATAAGTCTGGAGTTGGGTCTAAGATTGTGCGCTTCTAACAAGCCCCCGGTGATGCCAATGCTGCTGGTCCATGCACCACATTTTGACCAGTGTCTACCTCACACACATTTTGGAAAGTATATACTCTTTTGTACAAGGCTTGGTGCTAATAAGCCTGGTGTGGTTGGGCATCATAGAATGCTGCAAGCAGGACTGTTCTTTATCTGCACAACTCAACCCCTAAAAGTAAGAAGATCTTAACAACCAACAACCTGTACTCCCAACCAGTAAAAGACAAAAAAGTCCAAACTCTTTTACCTTGGGTTTCCAGGCCGTCCATAATTTGTCTCTACCTACCTTTATGTTCTTTTCTACCATTGTAGTCCCTCACAGACTGCATTCTTGAGACACAAATTACTTGCTTTTCTGGGAAAACATTCAATGTTCTTCATCCCCTTCATCTTTGTAAAAGCTGTTCTTTCTCCCTGCATGCTCTTTGCCCAGTACTGAGATGTCCATCTCGGACTTACTCATTCTACAGAGCCAATTATGTCAGGCTCTACTTTCTCTAAGAAGTCTTCCAAGTACGCCAACCACTTGGTGTTTGAGCCACGTACATTACATCACCTTTCCCCATACATGTTGAGGTCTTGGAGATAAGAAGCCTTGCCTTATCTATTTTTAAGCCCTCTTCCCTAATAGTATTTAATACAGAGATGTACCATAATAAATACTTGTTTAATTAGCTAATTAAGAACAAAATGTATTAGACAGTTTCCAGAGAAAAATTTGCCATCTTATTTTTGAAATAAGACATAAGAAACCATTTGAGAAAAATAATAAAAAAATAGCTATCATATACCGAGAGATTATTAAGTGCCAGGCGCTGTACTAAGCATGTTTCACAGATTGTCATTTATTCCTCAAAAAAACTCTATGAAAATAGAAGTTGCCTCTACTTACAGAAGAGCAAACCAAGACTTAGAGAGACGAATGGCTTGTCTGAGGTCACTGGTTCTGAAACGTGGAGGCACATTGTAATTGCCTGGGGAGTCTCAAGAAATATTGTTGCCTCAGTCCCACCCCCAAAGACAGTGATTTCATTGGTCTGGGGCAGGGCTTGCGTGTTAGGATTTTTAAGCTCCCCAGGTAATTCTAACACGCAGCCAGGGCTGAGAGCACTGGCCAAGGACACACAACTAAGTGTATAGCTGGTCAGCGGATCACATTTTGACCAGTGTCTATCTTACTTACATTTTGGGAACTGTATAATCCTTTGTACTAGGCTCTGTCTGACTCCACAGACAGGGCTTTAACCTTGAGTTTCACTGTTTGCAAGCAAACGTAGGAGCATTTTGGAGGAGAGATGGGTTAGAGTAGGCTGGCAGAGCTGAGGATAGAAGAAGGATCTGATTTTGACCACACTTAGATCCGGGGATGCACTTGTTACAGGGAAAATGTAAGTTCCCAGGGATTTGAGAGCAGTTTTGGCACCTGGTCACTATATTAAATCTAGTCTTCAGGTCCTAAATATTTGACCAAGGCTGCCTAAGTGATCTCTTTTGTTGCAAGCACACAGCAAAAATAAACCATAAGAAGTAATCACCGTTACACTACAGATGAGGCACAATGCCTCAACAGACTGAATAACCTATTTTTTTGCATTTCCCATCAGTTGCCTATGACTTATTTTATCTCCTAATTACACGGCAGGCTTATCAAAAGCCTTCCGAAATTCTGCATGGAGACATTCCCTCCTGCAGAGGACGTGTCTTGCCCAGGTTAATCCTCAACTCAGATAAACAGCAGAGTTAATGGAGGGTCAGGAAGGGTGGACAGAGCTTGGCCTCTTCCAGCCATACAATGTGAGGAATAAATGTCCTCCGTGTTTGCGCAGAGGCAAGAACCCTCTCTCTCTCAACAATTGCTAGGCAGAACGAAGGTTCAGTAACAACTCCCTACTCAGAAGCAGAGGGGAACAAGTTTTGGGGGCTTGCACATAAGATTGAAACCATAGTGTTGGAGAAAGCTCTTGCAGGCAAGCGCGGGGGCAGAAGCTGGGTACGCAGGTCCTGGGTGATGAAGACAGAAGTGTAGTCTGACCCAAGATGGACTACAGAGGTACTACTGGGATGGATGGAAAGATTATAAGAAAGGAGCCAAAGTCATAACTGATTGAGTGCATCCGTTCTTTGATTTAGTCAATAAATACATGCTGGGAACACATTCTGTGTGAGGTGTCAAACATGGTAAATAAAACTGACCTGTTCACCACCCTCATTGAGCTGACAGGTAGTGAGGAAGAAATAAATAATATTGTTGGTGTAGTGGGTTAAATGGTGTCCCCAAGTATTCATGTCTACCCAGAACCTCAGAATGTTTGGAAAGAGAGTCTTTGCAGATATAATTAGTTAAGATGAGGTCAGACTGGATTAGAGTGGGCCCTAAATCCAATAACTGGTGTTTTTATAAGAAAAGAAAAGGAGACACACAGACACATGGAGGAGAATGCCACATGAAGACAGAGGCAGAGTTTGGAGTGATGTCTACTTGCCAAAGAACACCCAGAATTGCCGGCAACCGCCAGAAGCTCCCTCAGAGGCTCCAGAAGGAACCAACCCTGCAGACACCTTGATTTCAGACTTCTGCCCTCCTGAACCACGAGAGTATAAATTGCTGTTATTTTAAGCCACCCAGTTTGTGATGATTTGTTGTGGCAGCCCTAGGAAGCTAATAGAGTTGGGTCACAAATTTGAACATTAGACTCAGATTTCAAAGAAAATGTACCATTTATATTTCCTGAATTAACCTGATAATCCTCACAAATCCTTATCCCCAGGGGTAGTGGGGAAAACCCAAATTTAGTTGAATCAAGTTATCTCAGTCTGATGTAATACCTCAGTCTCTCAGGGTACGCCAGCTTCTTCCCAGTGTTCCCAATCTCCTCCTCCTCTCCTTATGCTTCCTCTCCATTGGGTATTGAATGAGGATCTGGAGGCAGGAGTACAAAGCACTGGGGTGGCAGGAAAAGGAGGGGGCTTGGAGCCACCCACCCAGACCCTCCACTGATTGCAGCTCCTCTGGTCTCCATGGCGATGTCCCTCGCTGCCTGGTTTCTGGGCACCCTGCTTGGCGGCATACGACCTGGAAGCCAGTGACTGGTGAACTTGAGATCTGTGTTCTCCCAGCCCAGACAGGGCCTCTGATGAGTCCCTCCCTGCTTCTCCTCAAGCTGCAGATCCCTGTGAGGTGACCACTCCCTTTCAGCCCCCAGGCCAGGTGGCCCAAGCTATGGCACCCTACCATACATTGCTTCCCCTCTGGAGCAGCAACCCCTAAGGCGGGCTCTCCAGTCATTCTCAGCTAACATCCAGGTCCCTCAATAATTTAAAAAAATTCTAGCTTTTTCCAGTCCCCACAAGAGCCAGGGGAGGTTTAAGATGCTGTCTCAGACTAACTCTTACCCTAACCACAGCATGCTTCTGAGTTGGCTCTGAAGTAGCTACCCCATGTTGATGTGGGGGACATCTTATAAATCCCTCTCCTCTCAGATCCCAAATAGGAAGCAGGAAAAGAAAACTTTCTTCTGCTTTAACCTTCCCCCTCAGTGTATCCAACTGGTCTCCCTTCCCTGCTCCTCAGCCCAGAGAGGTGGATAAAGATCCATGCATTTCACCACCTGCTTCATTGAGCTGCTAACTTGATCCTTCCCACCCCACCTGAAAGAGCAGGAATGGGCCTCCTGCTACTTCTCCCTCTCTCACAATAACGTTCCCTATTCTGCACCCTTCTCTTTCCCAAGGCGGCATTTTTCTTCCCTCATACTGTATTGGAAGAATGTGATTGACCACAAAAGAGAGAAAAAGCATCTCTTTAAACTTTTCAAAATATTACCCTCATAATGTGAGTAAACCAAGATGTGAATAAAACGTTTGATGACTATTAAGAGTAAAATAAGTGGAGTGTAAGTGGCAGAAAATAATCAAAGTTTCTTAAAATAGTCAACACGTTTAGGGCATAGTAAGCCCTCAATAATTTCTTAAAAATTATTGTCGTTGTAGCATTCGTTGCAGCATTGTTACGAGTAATTCCGCTACTAACTGTGGTAACTGACAAGATGTCAGATGATGGATAAGCCTGTTCACAACTCACCTGGCCATGGGGATATGGCTTGAATGATATTGACCTCAAGCAGTATTTCTAAACATGAATGCTCTTGTCAAAATTCACACCATGTCTTTAAAATTTGCACCAAGCACCAAGTCTTCATTAATCGTATGTCTGTAGCCACAGTTGTCTTTGTTTCTATTAGTTACAGCACCCACTCATGAAAATGTCACAACTTCTAAAACATATCTCATTTGTCTTGGTCACTGATGTGCTATCCAGACTGAAGGAGACCCAGAAACTTTAGGGCCATGTGAGCCATAATGATGGCCACATCAGCAAGCACTAGAAGCACCAGAGAGGCCAAGGTAATGCTGATGGCAGGCATCACCACAGGATCAACTTAGACAAATACACCCAGGTTACTTCGGCAAGGTTACTATGGGGCGTTACCGCTTAAAGAAGACTCAGAGCTTCTGCTCAACTGTCAATCTTGGTGAATTATGGATCTTGGTCAGTGAGCAGACATGGGTAAATGCTACCAAAAACACGACTGAGGTGCTCCCATCATGGATGTGGTGTAATAGAGCCACTAAAACGTTCTGGGAAGAGAAGGTTCCTAAAGCTGCCTGTCATCATGAAGATCAAATTCTTCAGCGGGAGAGCCAAGGAGAAGAAAAAAGTCAGGGGGAGAGGTCTGGTGTCCTGGTTCAAAGCCACATGGAGTTTATTAAATGCTAACAAATGCTTTAAAAATTATTAATAGCACTAAAGTTTGGATGTTATCCAATGTCCTCTCTGTCACCTTCTAATCTGGGTAGGGCATCTCTGCAGGTGCCCTGCCCTCCAGCTCTTCGCTCTGACTCTGTGAGCTCCACTGAAGGGAAAAGGGGACTTTTCTAGCCGCTGATTTCTCCTCAATCAAGATCAGCTTTCAGGTTGGATGTGATCACTCTGCACAAATTATTCCACATCGGATAGGTATGGGTTGGAAATCTCCCGCATCTTCTTGGCTTTTCTCTACCTGCACACACAGCATGTGCGCTTCCTTTTCCCTCCGATCTTCTTTCTCGCTTCCCAAGTTGGTAAAATCCTTTGTCTTCAAAATTATTCTGACATTTTCTCTTCAAAGACGTATTCCCTGATCCTCTCAAGAAAAACCAGTCATTCCATTCTCTCCAAACACCTATAACTTATGTACATTACCATCAGTGCATCTAATATCCTGAATCACCTGTATTTATGTCCCAGATCGCCTCCATTTACTTTCCCAAGGGAGGGAGCTGTGCCCTATTCAACTCTGTCCATTTAGGTCAGTGGTTCTCCACCCTGACTTCACACTGAAATCACCTGGGGAGCTTTAAAAAATGCGGATGCCTGGGAGAATCCCCAGAGGTTCTGGTTTAATTAGTTTGGGGTTTGGCACAGGATTGTGCTTTTTTATTGGATTGTTTTTGAAGGCCAAGGACGATCCTAATGCACAGCCGAGGTGAGACCACTGCCCCATGCCCAGCATAGGGCTTGGCACGTCATCCTCTTTGCCATTTAACTGTTTCATGTTTCTTATGTTTAATGCTCTTAACCGTTAGCAGATTTTCCCTACAACTGTAGTTAGGATGAGTTACCAAAATATCACTTCTCCCTGAAAAACGAAACAAACTTTTGAAGTAGAAGTCTCCATCCATCAGTATTCTCCTCCTAGGTTGGCGGAAACACTTGAGGAATAACTCCCTCTGAAGGAGGGAGCCTGGTTGTTGACTTTATTTTTGCGTGAAGCCCACACTTACCCTGGGAGATACTTTGTGGCCCAGAAACAGAACTCTGAAACGACAACAACAACAACAAATCTGACAGGAGCTCCCATAATGTCTGAATCCCCTGGCTTCTCTCCTCACCCAGCCTTGGATTCCAAAGACTGTTCAACCTGCTCTCCAATAATTCCAGATAAGATGAGAACATTGTTATCAAGAAGACTGCATAGACACCTGTGTGAAACTTCCCCATTTTTTTTCTGTTTTGACTTGGAGATTTCCCACTGTGATACTCAGATGCAAAGACAGAAAAAGGCTTTTGCATCAGGTAGATGATGGTATGAGCTGGGAGCCCTTTGGGAGCCCTTTGACATATTTCTGAGGTTACACAGAAGGAAAAGAGCCTTGAACAGTTCTCATCCTAATAACACGTTCAGAGCTTCCCTCATCAGCCCCTTCCTTGGTGGTTTGATCATCTGAAGATAAATTGGAGATGCTCTGCTATTAATGATGTTGACCCTGTTTGCTTCCACCATTAATGAGGAGTCCCACCACCCCCCCATCCCTTGTACCTAGCTTGACTTGGAGGCCAGCCATCCTTCTATATTGGGTTGATTTACACATAGTCTAATATGCAGGCAAGGGTTGGACTTAATGAAAGCAGACAGATTTTGATTCTTCCCCTTTGTTATTTTGACAGCCAGATTAACCTGGGCTAGGCCGACCTTATGAAAGCTGCAACAAGAGCCTGCCTATGTGGGGTGAAGCCACCCCTTGCCTGAAAATAACTTCCCTGATGCTGATAACCCATCATTGAAAATGCATTCTTTGAGATTTAGAGCAGCTGGTGGAGTGCCAGACACCTGTGCCGTCCCCACTGGTAATAATCACACCAACCTTCCAGGGCCAGGATGAAGTCCAGGAAGCAGGGAGAACATGATGCATTTCATTAGCTGACATGTCAGAGGTGAGGAGAGAGAAAAGGTTGGTTCTGGATAAGTAGCATCCACTGTCAGATCTGAGGTGGAGGGAAGAGACCAGAGCTGGAATGAGCCCAAAGAGGTGGGCATCAAGTGTTCTTATCGAGCACGAAGGGGACAGATTTGCCATTTGACAAATGCAAGACCTAGAGAGACTGTACAGAGAATTAATAATAATTATAGTTAGCATATGGCAAGCATTTTCTATGGGTCTGGCACTGTTCTAAGAGTTTTACCTGCCTGTTCCCATTTGATCCTCATAAGAGGAAAATACTGCTATTACTATCACCCTTATTTTACAGGTGGGGAAACTGAGGCTCAGGAAAGTGAGGAATTTGCCTAGAGTCACACAGCCAAGAAATAGCAAAGCTAAAATTTGAGTCCAAATAATTTGACTCCCCAAACCATGCTAATGACCATTATGCTATACTGTCTCATTAACAGGGAACTGGATATGCATCCTTTTCTGGAGGGGTGGCATCTTAGCTTTAAGGGGACAGTTTGAAGTTCTGGGTGCTGAGAGAGACAAGGTTGGGTGCACCAAACACAAGTTCCACACATTTGCCTTGGGCTGCCCTGTTTTCTTGGGCTGGACTCCACCACCAACTCTGACCACAATTTGATATCTATTTCTGTTATCATTAACATGGCCATAGGCAGCCTGGAGAAGATCCTTGCCCACTGACCATTCATCTCTGAGCACTGGAAAATGGAAATCATGCTACTTAGTCAACCAGTGGCCAAAGTAAGCCAAGATTTTAAGAAACTTTTAGTCTCTAGTATAGCTCCACTGGGCTAACCACAATGCTAATCAAGACAAGATCAATTAGTCTGACATAGGGTTTCTTAATCTCAGCACTATTGACATTTTGGGGATGGATAATTCTTTGTTGTGGGGGGCTTTCTTGTGCATTGTAGGATGCTTAGCAGTATCCCAGGCCTCTGTTCACTAGATGTCCATCTAGCCCCAGTTGAGACAACCAAAAATGTCTCCTAGGGGCAAAATCACCTCCAGTTGAGAAGCACAGTATAGTTCCCAAACTTCAGTGTGCATCAGAATCACCCTATAGGCTTGATAAGACAGAGATTTCTGAGCCACACTCCCAGAGTTTCTGACTCAGTAGTTCTAGAGTGGGTCTAAAAATTTGTGTTTCTAATAAGTTCCAGGTGATGCTTAAGCTGCTGTCCCAGGAACCACCTTTAGAGAACCACTAAATTAGTCCACTCTATTATGTATGCAGAGCCACACTATCACTAATCCGAATAGGTACAATAGAGGGCATGCGAATGACTCTGAGAAGTCCTTTCTCACCTTCTAGAAAAACAGGCTTTCTCTTAGACTTGGACTTTCTGTAGAAGAGCCAGGTCATAGAAGCCTGGAGTTAGATTCAGAAGACATGGATTTAATCTGTAAAAAAAACCAGATGAGTTATTTAAACTCTCAAAGCCCCAATTTTCTAACCCATAAAATGAAGCTAAGAACAAGTGACAACCTACTTACCCTGGGTTGCTGGTGACTCAGTGAAATAACACAGTGCTCCCCAAACTTTGATCATCCTCAAAACCCAGCACAGTTTCTTACCATATCTACCTACCACCTTAAATTAATACCTCTCTTTAAATCAACTCACTACGAGAGGGAGGAAAAAACTTTAATCATTTCCTTTATCAAAAGAAATAATACCTGTGAAATCATTTTTTCACTTAATAATTATGTTTCCCCTAATATGCATTAAGAGAACTATTAAAAATCTCCATGTACCACTTAAAATCATCTTTTATACTTCCTATGGTTCATATTATCACACTTTGGGGAACACTGAGATATTTGTGAGGGAGCTTTATTGGTTGCAAAGTGTTGTACAGATTCAAGGTGCTGTTATCAGCTTTGTCTAGGCAGGGCATTTATAACTATGTAGAAAGTAAGCCAACAGCAAGACTGGAGTGGCCTTCCCTGGTGTGAGCTAATGGAGCCAGTGTACACTCTCTTTCTGTTCTTAAAGTTTGGCTGTCTATCAGGAATGGCCACTTGAACCTGTTATCCCATCATCTTAGGTCTTCGAGAGCTCTTCCTAATATGCTGTTATACTGTTTCAAATGGGAGATGATGAATTAAAAGGGCAGAGCAAATTGGAGCCTAGTGGCAGTGTGCTTGACACTAACAAGATCCACCTGAGTTTCAGTTATTTCTCTTGTAATTATCAAAAGCAGGTCTTACTCCAGAAGAGACCCGTCAATGGCTTCAGCACAGCACCTCCTGGAGAGTACCTCACTTCAGAGCCTTGCCAATGTCTGCCTGTGGCAAACTGCACCTTCCCTGCCTGTCTGTGATCCTGTGGCTTTTTGGTCTTAATGTGATCTTGGAATAGGCTGAGGTCCTCAGGCAACTGCTTCTCACGTTAAAACAGTGACTCTCCCTTCTGTGTGTGTTAGACTCACCTTGGAAGCTTTTTGAAAAATTGATGCATGTGCCCCACCCCAGGCCAATTGAAGCAGAATCCCTGGAGGTGGGACCTAAGCATCAGGTTTTTAATGCAGAAGTAGTTGAGATCACTTCTGCATTAAAAAAGCGTATGTGCATCCATGGTTACGAATACCGTTTTAAGTGAAGGAGAAAAAAATCCACAAATACTTCGAGTCTCTCTGTAACCAAAGGACCTCTGCCTTAGAAATAAGCATGCACCAGTTTCAGTTCTAAGAACTCCGTGGCCTTTTCTTTCCATGTCCCTCTGAGCTCATACACTGACTTTTTCTCCTCTCCAAATGGTAACTCAATGTTTTCCATCTCAAGACTCAAAAAAAAAAAAAGAAGAAATAAACACTGCTGAGTGACCAGTACTATAACCTGCTTCATTTACAGAGCATTTACTTCAACAGACACTGTTCCATATGCTTCACATGTTATTCACTAGATATTCTTAATGTGTAAGCACTATTATAATGTTTATTGTAAAGGAGAACTATTAGGTTGTCTATCCAGCATGACCACAACTTCTAGAATCTCCCCCTCACATTCTTCTGAGATCACGTCCCCCTCCCTCATCCACGATATTCCGAGGGGAGACTCCATCTTGAAACAACGTTACTCTCAGGCTTTAGACACAGATAACTGGACTAGAGTTGGTACAAGCCTTAGGCAGCCCAAGTAATCCCTTCCTTGAGAACACAGAATTTGGAGCGGGTTGAGATGGTGAGAGAGAGAGGGAAAAAGAAAGGAAGAAGAAATGTCTTCTGCGTGAATAATCTAGTCACATATAAACTCAAGGTTCCAGCAGTCACTTTTTTGGTAATTTTGTGGGAAGTAAAGGAAGCTATCATACAATGAATAAGAAAGATGCAGCAAATACACAAAGAAGCTCATATAATGGTGGGAGGGGGTGGGGGTGGGGAGTCTACAGGGCATTTAAGACCCTGATCATTCCCATTTGCTCCTGAGTCTAGACCTGCCCTTGGGCTCTGTGAGACATCAGTATTCTTAAAATTAATTCCTCTTTTTGCTTAAGCTAGTCTGAGTGGGTTTCTGTTGCTTGCAACCAAAATAACAAATTAATATGGCTATGTGAAGGATATAGAGCAGGGATGCAAAGAAGTACAGGACTTTGGTAGATACCCTGTAGGAATTTACAATCCAGGAAACACAATAGAAAAATGGAAGACTTGGAGTCAGACACAGGTCAGTTCAACCCCTCACTCACCCACTGTGTTATCTTGAGTAGTTAGTTTACCTCTGTGAACCACAGTCTTTTTCGTCTCTACAAAGGATACCGATATTTCACGTGGATGTTGTAAAAATTAAGCACTAATATACTGCCTGGTGCTTTGTTGGGGCCTCAACCAACCAGAATTTCTGTGTCTTAGAACCAGAAGAGATCTCAGGGAACAAAGAGGAGAAACTGCTGAGGGCTGGCCAGCCAAGATCTGAGTGTGACCTGGGTTTCAAGTGATCATAATCACCTCACCTCTCCCCTCGCTCATGGCTAAGGGAGAAGATGAGGCAACCCATCTCATAATCCAAGGAGGCCTTTCCCACACTCCTGACTCCACACAGCCCAGAGGGCATCAGAGCAGCCAATTAAGAGGTTTCATCCAAAAGTTCTCAGTGAAGTCAGGTGGAAAGAAGAGGTCACAGAGCTCAGAGTACAAAAAAAAAGGAAAAAGTTCACTGGGGCGCATGCTTTGAAAATGTCTTATTCCAAAATAAAAATTCAAGAAAACTGGGTCATTGAATTGTAGTTCATCAGGATTCTCATTAAAAGTTTGATTTTTCCTCATATGAATCCCTAATAGTAGAGGAATGTGAGAATGATGTTTGATTATTTTGGGGTCATAGGGAAAGTTTGGGCTTTGAGGTCAGCCAAATTTTGGCTTTGTCACTTATGAGATTCCCAAGCCACGTCTCCTGTTTTAACCTCAGTTTACCCTCCCTCATTAAATGGAACTAAAATGCCTAATTCATTGTATTGATTAAAAGAATTCAATAAGATTCTTGTAAAGTGTCTGCATAGTGCCCAGCACGTGGTATGTGCTCAATAAAAATGGTCACATCTCCTCTCCATACCCCATAAACTTTAGTGTGGCCCTAAAGAACATGTATTTTAGGGTCATACATAGCTGGGTTTGAGTTCCACTTTTGGTTTGATGACCATGTGAAATTACTTAACCTTTCAGACCCTCAGTTTCCTTCTCTATTAAAAAGGAATAACAGCATCTATCTATAGGGGACCCTAATTTTGCCCAAATGTATCTCCCTTCCTTTCTTCCTCATAGAGCGTGATTTTCCCAGGCAGCCATATGCTTCTGGAAGGCTAGTTTCCTCCTCAGCTCCAAGGGGGACCTGCTTGGGCTGGAGGAAATCCTATTTTCTCAGTTGGTTCAGGAATGGTCATGGAACACAACTTTGGTCAATGAGACAAGATCAGAAGATCACTGGGGACTTCTGGGAAGAGTTCCTTTCCTCCAAGAGTCTCTTCCATTTCTGGATGTTGTCTGGTCTAGATGGGATGCCTGTCACTGCTTCAGCCATCTTGTGACCAGCCTATGGGTGAAGCCAACACCGAGAAAAGCAGAGAAGAGAGATAAAAAGAGCCTGGCTCCTTGTTTCACTGTTGATCCTCTGAATCAACCTACACTGAAACCTGCCTTACTTCTGAGTTTCCTGTTACAGGCAGGAATTAGTGACCCATCCTGTAAGCCAGCTGGAAGTGCAATTTCTGTTATTTACACCCAAAAGTATCCTAACTGATGAGAGTTAATTAAGATACTACATGTAAACCATTTGTTACAGTCAACCCTGGCACCCCAGTAAGGGGACAACAGATGATTAGCTCTTATCATTGATGCCACCAGCATCATTATCATTGTTACTAGCTAACAATAATAAAAACAAAAGCAGCAACTATAAAAATAATAGCTAATTCTTCCTATGTGCCAGCCACAGTTATAAATGCTTACCATACTTAAATTACTTAATCCACATAACAACCTCATGAGTGTCATAATTATCCCAATTTTACAGATGGAGAAAATGAGGTTCAGAGAGAGTAAGTCATTTCCCTAAGGTCACACAGCTGGTAAGTGACAGAGGCAATATTTAAACCCAGGCAGCCAAGTACTAGAGTCCATGATACAGAGGAGAGGAAGACCACAAGGTAATTTGATTTGGCCTCCTGATCTGGCCTCTCTTCTTCCCTCCAGCTTCTAAGCAAAGTCAAGGCAGATGAATAGGGTCCCTAGGGAAGGACCACCATGAGGTGGAGAGAGGGCTGATTTTGGAGTCAGAGATATATGTGTGACCTCAAGTAAGATCACACTGTGACTCAATTGCCTATCTGTAAAAGGGGCAAGGAGTGGGGGAAACACCCATCTCGTGGGATTGCTGTGAGGGCCAGGTAGAATGCCCCATGTTCAGTGTATGGCTCAGAGCCTACAGGAGAGGTATTAAAGATTAACTATCACAGTATTTGAGCATTTTCCTACTTTTCTCCCATTTACCAGTTGCCCGCTTTGTCTCATTTAATGATGACATGAAGAGGAAGGAAGACTTAAAGAGACTGGGTGAATGCCAACCAAGTTGGCAGTTACCACTTTAACTGAAATCCCTTTCTCTGCTCTCCCCACTACAGAGTCTGATGTTGATTTCCTTCCAGGGCTTCATTTCATAACTGAGGCCAATTTGACTCATTATCTCCTTGTCAGCACCAAGAGAATGAAAACCAGCTGTCATTTCCAACTTGTCCCTGCCCTGAATAGAATCTGGGAGAGAGGAGAAGTCAAGGGTCAATTCCCTATCGAGGTCATTAACCTCAAGGGCCACAATCAAGGATTCTAGGCCAACCCCAGCCCTGGACAAGGCTACAAATGCCAAGAGCCTTCTGAATAACCTCAGTGGATGATCTTCGAAGGAGGAAGCTACATGGCCAGGGCGGAAGAGGTAACACATGGCAGAACCGAATAGAGCGTGATGTTCAGATTCATGAATTGTACCAAACCAGAACACAGATTCCGGAATCAGGCAGATGTGGGCTTGAATCCAAGCTGCGCTATGGCCTCGGGCAGGTTCCCTAATCTTGCTGAGCCTCAGTTTTCTTGCCTGTATAATGGAGTATTACTATACATGTATATATATGCTAACCAAAACACGACTATCCCCTTAGAGCAATAATTTCTTTTTCATGTGCCAGAAGGTGGGAAAGTATCCTTTTTGTTTCAATGTGGCTGCTTCCAGGTCATTTCTTTTCCTTTCTGCTTCCAAAATTTCGGCTCCTTTGAAGTTCACACCAAGCTTTTACCATCCACAGTCCCTTCTTTACATAGTCTTCTGCTGACTTCATAGTCACTCACTCTCGTTCACTGAAGATTTTAGCAATTGGGTCACTGTCTTGCTGTCCACTATTATTCCTGTCATCCTTCCTTGTGGCTTCAATATCCATATAAATTATCCATCCAATTATCCATCCAAGGATCTAACTTCTCAGGTCCTTGACCACCTTACCTCCACAAATCCATTCTTCTGCCTCACCTTGGCCACTTGTTTGCATAGTTACACCCTAGAACTTTGAGTGCACCAGATCTAAGATCTCAAACTTAAGTATTCCATTCTCTGAGTATACCCTGTTATCTTTCCAGCTCACTCCTTGTGGGACCCTGTAGTCCAATAACTCATCCCCACCACTGAGTCCTCTAATCCTTGGTCTCCCATCAGTACCTCACTATTGATCACCTCTTGTCCACTCTTACTTTCTTCTTCAGTTTAGGTTCATGGTCAAGCACTAAACCATATCACTTGGAAACACTCTTAACTCTTTTACCTCTCCTTCCCTCTATTTTGTTTCCCTAGCCAAGTCAAGCCCAGGTTAAACCCAGTACTTCACCTCTTCTGTGCCTGCAGCCCACTTTTCAACATGGTTGGAGAAAACACACACCAAGCTGACTGACCTCACTTTACCCTTATAACCAGAGTCCTACTAGAAAATCTTACTATGTTTCCCTGGAAAGTTTGCCTTTCTATGTATTTTTCCAGGATGACTATTTAACATCTTCTCCCCCAACCTCCAATGACTCTTCTCCTGCCCTTATAAAACTGATGACCTTTCTTTTATTTCACTGACAAACTAGAAGCATTCAAAAGAGCGTCTTCATCATCCCACCCCCACCACTAAATTTATAAGCCTCTGTACAGACTAACTCTGACTTCCCTGTTACGCTGGATAGACTGTCTATGGTAGGCCAACCCCTCCACTATGGCTCTTTCTTCCTCAAAGACTTCACTGCTTCAATTATCCCTTCTCTCCCCTGCATCAATTCTCTCCTTTTTGTGCATCATTCCCATAAGCACACAGATAAGCTATGGTAACTCTCATTTTTAAGAACACTACCCTTGATACTACGTCTCCTTCCATCCACCAACCCATTTCTCTTTCCTATTTACAGCAAACTACCCCACATTCCAGGCTTATCCTAACTATATCCATATGACTCTTATTTCCACTATTTCATTTACCAAGCTTGCCAATAACCTCCATGTTGCTAAAATTAACAGTCAATTCTCAGTCATCCTCTTACAAGAATTCCCAGCAATCTTTGATACATTTAGCCACTCTTCCTTCTTAAAACATTGTCTTCACCTGAATTTGGAAATAAGTTACTCTTATTTCCAGCTTCCAGCTTCACTGGAAGCTCCTTTGCCATCTCTTTTGCTGGATCTTCCTCATATACTAACTTCTAATTGCTGAAATGCTCCAAGGCTCAGTCCTTAACCTCATCTTTCCCCTCCTCCCATCTCCTCTCCTCTCATCTTCTCCATCTAAACTCCTTCCCTGGAGGGCCACATTCATTCTTATTATTTTTAAATATCACTTGTATGTTGATAATCCCAGAATTAATATTGCTAGCCAATCTTTCCACAGTACTCTACTCTTTACTCAACTCTCCAATTACTGATTCAAAATCTTCATGTAAACATCTAATGTGCATCTTAAATTATGCAGGTCAAAAACAGAACTTTTGATTTCTCTGACAAAACCTACTCCATATCCAAAAATACATAGGCTTAATTTAATCATTTGTCACTACCTTCACCATAACTCTTAGTATAAGGCAAGAGTCAACAAACTATGGCCCTTGGATTGAATCTGGCCCACCATCTGTTTCAGTAAATCAAGTTTTATTTGAAAATAGCCACCCTAATTCACTTGCATATTGCCTTAAGCTGCTCTCATGCTACAATGGAAGAATTGAGTGGTTGTGGCAGAAACCATTTGGCCCACAAAATGTAAAATTTTTACCATTGGGCCCACTACAGAGAAAGTTTGCTGGCCACTGGCCTAAGCCCCCATTGTTTCATGCCAAAGTGACTGCATGGTCTCCTACTTGGTAGTCTTTCTTCCATTGTTTTCCCTCTTCTTCAGCCAGAAGTCAGAATGATGCTCTTAAAATACAAATCATATCTTGTCACTCTCCTAATTAAAAAGCTCTAATTGTTCCGTCATTTTTACAATAAAATCACACTCTGGGTCATGACCTACAAGGCCTTAAATGATCTGGACCTATTTTCCTCTCCAACATTCTTTCCTACAACTTTTATTCTTACTCACTAGACTCCAGCCATATAGCCTTTTTACTCTCCCTCAAATGGGCCAGTACTTTCACTCTTCAGGACCTTTGCACTTCTTTTGCCATCTGCCTAAAGCACTTTCCTCCTCCTATTCCTATGGCTACTTCTTTTCATCATTCAGGTCTCTGCCCCAATATCATTTCCCCCCCTGCAGGAGTGTCTTTTCCCATTTGACAGGGATTTTGTCTCTCTCATTCGCTGCCATGTCCATAGCACCCAGCACAGTAGGCTCTCATTATATAGTTGTTGAATAGATGAGTGAATGAGTCCAAACATAGAGATAAGCAGAAGGGACTGTGGGAGCACAAAGCAATGGCACCTAGCCCATCCTAGCATTGAGGGATGGTTAAGAGGGTTAGAAAGGAAGGGGACAGCAGAGAGGAAAGGAGGTTTTTCAGAAAGGAGAGAAAATGTGCAAAGACAGGAACCATAAGAGAATGCGGCACACTTAGGAAAGCACAAGTAGTAGGCGCATATAGAGTATACCATAGATATAGATCAGGATTTGGGGGTGGAAATGGGCATAGATGATAAAAGACTTTGAATGTTAAGCTGAGATAGTTTTTCTGAGGTGACTTGAGAAGTTATTGAAGACTAAATAGAATAGTGGCATGATCAGAAATGTTGGTACCCAACGCTATTGTTGTCCTTCTCCAAATTCTACATACTCCCCCCTCTCCTATGAAGCTTTTATAAATGGTTCCTTTGGACTTTTAGTATCAAGGGTATTAATTTGGTGTCAGGTTCTAGATTCAAGCATAAAAATTTTCATAACCTCTCATGCATCAATCCCATTTCTGGAATTCCATAACAAGGTAATTACCTAAAATCCTGGAAGAGCTATCTGTGCAAAAATGTTCATCACAGTATTATCTATAATAGGAAAAATTAGAACTAAATATTTTACAGAAATAAAATTTTTAAGAAAAATATGGTATCTACTCACTGTAGTATTATACAGTCATTAAAATAATGTTTTTCTAGAGGGACAGAAAAAAAGATCTGTGGTTACCAGGGACTGGAGGTGCGGAGAGAGGCTGATTTAAAAGGTTTATGAGGGAATTTTTAGTGGCAATGGGGCTGCTCTATAACTTGATTATGGTGGTGGCACTCGTCTGTCAAAATTCAGAGAACTGTTCACCAAAATGGGCGAATTTTACTGTGTGAAAATTGTACCTCAAAAATCCTGAAGAAAATTTTTGATTATTTTTGAATGCTGTGGAGAAACTATATATACAATATAAAGTAATATTAAGTAAGAGCCAGCCCTGATGGCCTGGTGGTTAAAGTTCGGCATGCTCTGCTTTGGCTGCCCAGATTTGGTTCCCAGGCGCAGACCACACCACTCATCTGTCAGTAGCCATGCTGTGGTGGTGGCTTACAGAAGAACTAGAAGGACCTACAACTAGAATATACAACTATGTACTGGGGCTTTGGGGAGGTAAAAAAAAAGAGGAAGATTGGCAACAGTTGTTAGCTCAGGGTGAAACTTTCCCAGCAAAATAATAATAATAATAATATCAAGTAACATATAAACTATGCAGAGGAAAAAAATACTGTAAGAAACTACATCAAATACTAACAGATTATCTTTTGGTGGTGGGAGAACAAATGTTATTTTCTACTTTTTTTTTTCTTTTCTGTGTCTCATTCTGATAATGAAACAAATAAATTTTGCTTTAAAATATGTTAGATTATGGAAATTTCTCTAAAGTTTCTTTCAATGGTCTTTGAGTTTAGGGTCCTTCAAACACACCTGTCTTTTTTTTTTTTTTGTGAGGAAGATCAGCCCTGAGCTAACATCCATGCTAATCCTCCTCTTTTTTCTTTTTGCTGAGGAAGACTGGCTCTAAGCTAACATCTATTGCCAATCCTCCTCCTTTTTTTTTTTTCCCCAAAGCCCCAGTAGATAGTTGTATGTCATAGTTGCACATCCTTCTAGTTGCTGTATGTGGGACGCGGCCTCAGCATGGCCGGAGAAGCAGTGCATCGGTGCGCGCCCAGGATCTGAACCCGGGCCGCCAGTAGTGGAGCATGCACACTTAACCGCTAAGCCACGGGGCTGGCCCAACACACCTGTCTTGATAGCTGTGATCTACTGGAGAGGAAATGGTGGTAAGCACCATGGACAGCTCCTGGGTATTTGGGTGGCTTTAGCATGGGCTTGAAATGGGATTCAAATAGCTGCCCCATGCCATTGCCCCATGTCAATTCCTCAGGTCAGGAGGTATAGCTTTTCTCTCAGAAGGCTCTGTGATTGAATGTCCTCTGCTGGCAAAACACACACCCCAATATCTGCCTCCCTCTCCAGGCTTTTGTGAACAAAAGTGAGACACACTCAGAATACTCGGGGACCACAAGAGAAAAATGGTGTTATTATCTAGACACTTGAAGTAGACAATCTCTTTAAAACCATTTCATAAATCACATCTTAGAGCCTGTCAGAAGATATATATTGCAAACAACAATAACAACTGTGTCCTTTGGAAAATGGATTTTAAACTTCCGTCTAAGACCCTCAGAACCTTTTTCCCAAATGTAATGTGTGTTTTTGCTTCCTCGTCTAAATGGTTACGATGGGCTGAAGTGGTGGTGAGGGGACAACATTCTAATGAGGACAAGCAGAGAAACCAAGAAACAAGATGGAAAAGCTATAATAAATTATAGATTTTGATAAATTACCACACACTGTTGAGTTTCAATTACAGAAACACAGTTTACACAAGTAATTACTGAAGAAATTACCACAGAAACACATCCATTCATTGAATTATAAGGCATCAATTCTCTCCTCTGATTGCGTCTTCAGTTCCAAGGATGGCAATCACAGCTTCACACAAAACTTTAATAACACAATCTTTTTGGATTAAAAAATGCCATTGGATGTAAAATGTGTACAGGGATGATAAGAAAAGGCTGTTGATTCATACTGAGAAAGGAAATGGCTTCAATGAGTTAATTGGAAAGCCAGAACTTTGACAGTTGGAAGTTGATCACTCAAGGAACCTGCTCTGAACGTTAGTTCTCATGCTCTCTGAGAGTCTTTGACGTCATCTTGGGGGCCAGGAGACATGATCCATGGAGAATAAGGCCCAGCAACCAACATATCCTGTCAGTGCTGGAGTGTCATGTAACAGTAGGGCTGGAGGGACCTTTAAGGGTCTTTAGCTTAACTTTCAACCCAATGCTTACATTCTTTCCTGAACTCAGTATTCAGTTATACATACACAAATATACAGGTATACACACATTAAACCCTTTATAGAAGACTCTCTTAGTGCCCCAGCATGTTCCCTCACTCTATTATTCAGTTATTTTTTAAGCAACTCTATTAAAGATGTAATTTATATACAGTAATAGGCACTCATGTAAGCGAAGTTCGAGGAGTTTGGATACATACACCCAAGTAACCATCATTATTTTCAACTTATTTTGAATATATCTATCACCTCAGAAAGTTCCTTCATGACTCTTTCCAGTCAATACCTCTTCTACCCAACCCCAGAAGCAATCACTTTCTGTTTTCTCTCACTATAGTTTAGCTTTGCCTTCCCTAAATTTTCATATAATGAAATCATACAGTATGTCCTCTTTTGTGTCTGTCTTCTTTCTCTCAGCATAATGCATTTGAGATTCATCCATGTTGTTGCATAAACAATTGTTTTATCCTTTTTATTGCTGAAGAGTATTCCATCGTATGGATGTATCACAATTTGTTTACCCATTCTCTGTTGATGGCCATGTGGATAGTTTCTAGTTTGGGTCTTCAGTGACAGCATCTTCTTCACAAGATTGTTAAGAGCTGAACCACTATCTAATTCAACCCTACTGATTGAAAGAGGAGACTGCTCAGGAGAGAGAGGATGATCCTTGGGAACTCATATCCGTGAGTGGATCAGTCACTCAGAAAGGATGGTGAACTCACAGAATGAAGGACAAGAGAGGATCCAACACAAAGAGCCGAGTTTTCGGGTTATGGGGTATAGTGGATTGAATAATGTCCTCCTCAAAATTCATGCCTACCCAGAACCTCAGAATGTGACTTACTTGGAAATACAGTCTTTGTAATTAAGGTAAGAATTGAGATGAGATCATACTGGATTAGAGTGGACCCTAAATACAATGAGTGTCCTTATAAGAGATTTTCAAAAAGACTCAGAGAGACACAGAGAAGATCATGTGAAGTCAGAGGCAGAGATTGGAGTGATGCTGCCACAAGCCAAGGAATGCCTGGGGCCACCATAAGCTGGAAGAGTCAAGAAAGGATTCTCCCCTAGAGCCTTCAGAGGGACCATGGTCCTGCCAACACCTTGATTTCATACTTTTGGCCTCCAGAACCGTAAGAGAATAGATTTCTGTTGTTTTAGGCCACCAGGTTTGTGGTAGTTTGGTACAGCAGCCCTAGGAAATTATTACACGGGGTGATTGCCCAGGAACAGGGGATGAACTTTCACAACGATCCTGCCATTTAACTATCACAAAAAAACCCTGCAAGTTATATAACATTATCCCCATTGTATAGGGGAGGAAATTAAGTCTCAGAGAGGGTAAGTGACTCACCCAAGATCACTCAGCTCCCAGTTGGCAAAGCAGGGATTTGATCTCAGGCAGTCTTTCTACTGCCTCTGAGCCCAAACTGAGGTGAAGTATGGTTGTGGGACTCACAAAGAATAAGTGTGCTCCCCCCAACTCTAAGCAGAATGATCTATCCTTTCTGCTCTGCTCTGTTCTCCACGCCCACCCTCAAGGACAGCAAAATGCACAGGTGTATCAATCAGGCCTCTTTAGGCTGCAAGGAGTGTAAGTTAACTTACTTAAATCAAAAGAAACAGCTGAACACAAAAGGGAGGATTCATTGGCTGACACAAAGAAAAATCAAGGAGTAGCCCAGCTTTAGGCACGATGGATCTGAGGATCAAGTGACATCATTAGAAACGTCTCAATCTCCTCATCCTATATGTCTCCCCTGTGTTGGCGTTAGTGTCAGGCAGGTTCTGCTAAGCAATGGCCACCAACAGTAGTGGTTTGCACCCTACCAGCTTAGCAATTCCAATGGTGATTTGAACCTAGGTCTGTCTGGTTCCAAAGCTTTTGCCTTTGCCATTTCTCTGCAGCATACTAACTTCAACATTTTGCCCATTCATTTATTCCACAAATGTTTATTGAGTACCTACTCTGTGCCCGGTGCTTTGTGAAGTGCTGGAGATACGGCAGTGAACAGGACAGGAAAGATGTCTGCACTTAGGAAGGGCATTATTTCCTAGGGGTGGGTGGGTTGGGGGATTCAAACAAAAGAAGATAATTATATAAGTACAGTATAGTATAATGTTAGATGGTGAAAAGTACTAGAAAGAAAATGAAACCACATTATAATATAAACTGTAACAGGATAGGAGAGTGTTTATTTTCAATATGGCGGGTGCTTAATCAATACACTGAATGAATGAACATCCTAGGAGTCAATTCCCCACAGGAATAGGAAATACAAAAAACAGATGATCTTAAGGAGTATGAACTAAGGAACCTGTGAGGACAATCCAAGCAGAGTTCAGAAATGGTGGGGCAAAATCCCAAGAGGTTGGAACTGCAGGAAAAAATGGAACCAGAGCCATGAGTCAAGAACTGAACAGTGATGTGATCTAGGAAAGAGGAAGCTCGGAGTGGGTGAGAAGAGCTGGTGAATCACTACACAACAAGGTTACTGACGTTTTCCTTCGTAGGACTGAGTGTGTGGGTGTCAGACTGACTCCAGCTATGGTACTGAGTCAGTGACTAGCAACAAACATGGCCTATGGCTTACTGAGGCCATTTCCAATCTCAAAGTGCAACAGCATAATGATGTGCAGTAAGTTAGAGGAGCAATTTTGAGAAAAACACCATTGCCAGGAAATTTCAGGGAGTCAGACTTGGGTAGGTTTCAGTAGTAAAGGCTGTGGTTCGAGGAAGAAGGCTAAGATTTGACATTTGGAGTGAGGGACAACACTCACAATATGGGATCCACTGTGCTCAGTCCAGTGAGGAAGAGAAATAAATGGGATTGGCCCTTACCTTCAAGGCTTTTATATGCCCAGAAGATGATAAATAAAGCCAGAATAATTGGGGCTGAGAACTGAAGCTCTCAGAGCAGAATGTTGATGGGCCCTTATTTTCCAGACTTAAGTAAAGGTTGTGCTGGTACTAAATCACAGCATCTCAAAGTATAAAGTGAGCATTAAGAATAACTAAAATTCATTGAGCACTTTTGTTATGCTAGAAACTGCTCAACATTTTACATGGATTAATTCATTTAATCCTCCCAGCTGCCTTGTATTAAAGACTACTATTTTGCCCATTTTACAGATATGGAAACCGAGGATCAAAAAGATTGAGGGATTTGCTGAAGATGACACAACTAGCGAGTGAGGCAGCCAGGATTTGACTACAAGCCTGGACCTCCTAGTGTGATTCCACACTGTCTCCCAATGCAGCCATAAACTCCGAGTGACCAATTTTGATGCAGTCTACAAACCATCCCCCACTGAACTCTAGAGAAAATGGGCATTATGAACCACAGGCCACATCTTGCTTCCTAGTCAAGTGTTAGCATGACCCTGGATGTATTTTCTGATTGTTAGGATTACACAGAGTGCCAAAAAAAAAAAACCATAAGAATTTCTTTTCTTTTACATATTCGTCATATCATTTGAATGTTTGTGTTCCCTCAAAATTCATATGTTGAAAAGCTAATGCTCTAGGTCATGGTATTAGGAGGTGGGGCCTTCTGGACGTGATTAGGTCATGAGGGCAGAGCTCTCATTGACTGGGATTAGTACCTTTATAAAAGAGACCCCAGAGAGCTCCCTCGCCCCCTCTGCCATGTGAGGACACAGTAAAAAGTCTACAACCCAGAAGAGGGTCCTCACCCAACCACCCTAATCTCAGACTTCCAGCCTCGAGAAATGTGAGCAATAAATTTGTTATTTATTAAGAAAAAAAAAAGATTACATATACAGGGTTTGTTCAGAAATTGTTCCCAAATATGTTTCTTTCTAAATCACTTATTTGGTAGAACAATAAACTCTTCCATTTATAGGATCTTTTGTGGTTTGTGAAGCACGTGTACATACGCATGCACACACACATGCCCCAGGGCCTCACACTAGTGTTTGTCGACATGATCACTCCAGAAGAAATATAGTTGGAAGATCTCACCTGTACTTTTTTGCTTTATTAATAATAATGCCTATCTCATAGGGTTGTTGGAATGGTTAAAGTTGTTAATACAGTAAAGCGCATGATAAACATTTAATAATGACTGATTACTGAGTGTTTACTATGCACCAGGCACTATTCCAAGCCCTCTACATATATTACATAATTTAATAATTATAATATGTATTATTATTATACTATATCATCATGAATTAATAGTTAATATTATTATTAGATATTAATAAAAATAGGTTGTCAACTGTGATGAGACCATAGGATTTCAAGCATAAGATACTTCCTTTTTTGGATCCTGATCAAAGTTCTACGAGTCCCTTTTGAAGAAGGGAAGACTCAGAGAAATTGCGTTGCCTGTCCAAGTCTACATAGGATTGGACCCTAAGTTTGTCTCACTCGAAGTTCTGGGCCCGTGTGTGTGTGTGTATGTGTGTGTGCGTGTGTATGATATGTATGTGGGGTGTGCATTTATGTATGATTATGTTATGTGTATGTCTGTGTGCATGGTGTGTATTTATGTGTGTGGTTGTGTGTAAATGCACGTGTATGTTTGTGTTATGTGTGCATGGTGTGTGGTGTGTGTCTTCCATTTTCTCCTGAGCATAAATGAGCTCAGGCACTCACTCCTTAGCCTCTGGATCTTGGAGGACAAAGTCGTGGGCTGTGGTTGGCTGGGGGTTTGGGTCCCGCCTCTGCTGCCCCAGCACCATCCATTCAGAGCCCCCCTTCAGTCTTCTCCCCTGGGGAAAGCCCAAGCAGTCCATTTTCCAGATGGGTCTTTTGTAAGTTTAAGGGGCTGAGGAAGATGAACAAGAAAGTCAAGTTCAGGTACATCTGAACGATGTGGGAGCTGGCTTTGGCCCTAAGAAAGGAAATGAGGAACCAGAGAGGAGAGTTAGGAATTCACAGCTCTGTCCAGCTCTCCACTAACTTCCTGTGTGTTTTGACCTTTCCAATCCACCACCTCTCTTCCCTTGACAACGGCGATAAGATTCTCATTCTCCCTGCTTCTTCCTGCTCCCTGCATTCTATTCTCAGCCTGCAGAGTGATGGTTTTTAAAAACATCAGTCATAAGATTAATGCCCTGAGGATGAAACACAAGCCCCTTCCCACAGCCTACAGGTGCCCTACATCAGAGCTCTGCAAACTGCGGCCCTCAGGCCAAATTCAGCCCAATGCTTGTTTTTGTCAAGACAGTTTTATTGGAACACAGCCAAGCCCATTCAACTTTGTATTGTTTGTGGCTGCTTTCTCTGGAAACGGCAGAGTTGAGTGGTTGCAACAGAAACCTTATAGTTTACAAACCCTGAACTACTTACTATACAGCCGTTTACTGGAAAAATCTGCCTACTCCTGCCCGACGTCATCTGGCTCTTGTCTCCGGCTCACCCATGTGACTCTCCACCTTCCTCCTCTGCCACAGCCACACTGGCCTCCATAAAGCTCCTCCCCGCCTTGGGCCAACGTCCTTCTCTTCTCTCTTCACACGGCTGACTCTTCATCGCCAAGCTCTTACCTCAAATGCCTCAGAGAGACTGTTTTCTTTTCTTCATAAAACTTATTCATTTGAGAAATTCTACATTTATTCCTTTACTTAAATCATTCATTGAGCAAATATTTTTTGAGTTCCTACTGTGTGCTAGGCAATTGATATTTGCCAGGGGACAAGACATAAATGATTCTTGTCTTCTTGGAGCTCACATTCTAGTTGGGAGAAACAAAAAGTAAACATATGAACACAAATAAATGGGATGATTTTACTTAGTGAGAAAGCTAGGAAGGCAATAAACAGGGTGATCTGCTAGGAAGTGACAATGAGGATAGGGAGTATTTGAGACAACGTTGGAGCTGAGAGCTGAATGACAAGAAGGAGTGAACCATGTGAAGTCAAGAACATTCCAGGGGGCCAGCCCCGTGGCTTAATGGTTAAGTGCGCATGCTCCGCTGCTGGCGGCCCGGGTTTGGATCCTGGACGTACACCGAGGCACTGCTTCTCTGGCCACGCTGAGGCCACGTCCCACATACAGAAACTAGAAGGATGTGCAGCTATGACATACAACTATCTACTGGGGCTTTGGGGGGAAAAATAAATAAAATAAAATTATTTAAAAAAATGGAAATTATAAAATAATATTCCAGGAAGAGGGAACAGCAAGTGCAAAGTCCCTGGGGCAGGAGAGAGCTTGGAGGAACAGAAAGAAAGCAGAGCGGCTAGAGCAGAGCCAGCAGGGGTTAGACCTCCACCTCTCCCTTGCTAAGTTTTAAGCACCATAGAGCCTGGCCCATCTTGTTCACCACTGTCTCTCCAGCCCCTAGAAACTCTCCTGCCTTGGGCCTCAGTTTCCTCATCCATGCAACAAGAAAGTTAAACTATATAATGTGTAAGGGCCTCACCAGCCCAAACCTTCTCTATATAATTTGAATTTTCTGAGATCATAGAGTTAAAATCCACTAGCTTCTCCTTCTCACACCAGCAAAATGTCCTCCTCATCATTTTTGAAATTGTCCAAGTGGCAGCTCGTAAGCATGGATCAGCAAACACATGGCTAAGCTAGGAATTTCCAGCACATTCTCTCAAATGTGTGGGTCGTTGGAACGGAAATGACATGAGATTCATGGGTGAGATTCTGGCCTTTCTGACTCCAGGTCTTCCTGGGAATGTCAGATACACAAAGAAGCTTTTTAAAAATTGCTTCCTCCCCACATTTTTAATACACTCTCATTTTTTAAAATATCAGTAAGCAGTTACTGTGAAAGGAGGAGGAACTAATTGACTAATAACTTTTTTCCCTCTGAGTGTACATGGTCTTTGCCCCTGTTTCTTCCTCGAGTTGACCAAGTGGGGAGAGCACATTCAGTCCAAGGAGTGATGGACACAAAGACGAAAATCCACTGGAGATCTTGGCTCCTCTTTCTCTCTTTCCCTCTTTCACACACACACACACATGCACACACACACATGCATGCACACACACATGTCTCTACAAGCACACACAAATGTATCAGATGCACAGTCATTGATAATATTCACTAAAATACACACAAGCACAAACACAGACTTGTATTCACAGCCTTCAGTGTATGCACAGATATCCACATGCATGTGTGCCTACATGTATGAAAATTCACATGCATCCACACACTTATAATAATAGTCACATGATGGGCCGGCTCCGTGGCTTAGCGGTTAAGTGCGCGCGCTCTGATGCTGGCGGCCCGGGTTCGGATCCCGGGAGCGCCCTGAGGCACCACTTCTCCGTCCAACGTGAGGCCGAGTCCCACGTACAGCAACTAGAAGGATGTGAACCTATGACATACAACTATCTACTGGGGCTTTGGGGGGAAAAAACTGAATAAATAAAATCTTTAAAAAAAAAAAAAAATAGTCACATGAGCAAACACATTCATCCACTTATGTACCGTGGGAGATCAAAATTGGCCACCCTGAAATATATCTCTTTACCTTGATTATTTTCTCTGACGGACACTTGACGTCCCCCAAACTGCCTAAAGAATTTAACATAGAAGACCTGTTCCAGGAAGGAGCCACTATCATATGATGGCTGTAATCTAATGCAAAATAGATGTTACAATAGGAAAGGCCCCAACAAGCCCCTCTTATCAAAAATTCTGTCTCTTCCCAGCCACATTCTCTAGGTGGCCCTGCAAAGAGTTGCCAGCCAAACATTTATATTTATAAGGGAAATCTCCATTTGTAAAGGTATCTCCCTCTCTGTGCTGGGGGGAAGGGGAGATGGCCTCTCTAGAAACTTATCATTGTGGAGGATGAGGCCTTAAATCTGCATACCCTTGATTACTGTAATTTCTGTCTCTCTCCCCACCACCAACATCTTCCTTTGTCTTTAGCTGAAGATGGTATTTAAGATGAGAATCGCCACTATTGTGTTGAGAAACTCAGTTTCCCTGGTTTCTCCCATGTATACATGTTATTAAACTTGGTACTAAGTTCTCCTACTAGCCTGTCTTTTTAATTATTTGGCCAGCCATAAAAACCTTGAGGGAAAGGGCGGAGGGGGATTCTCCCTCTTCTCTGACAGTATTTACAAACACAAACATAAAACTAGTGAACTCACACAGTCACACATAGAACAAATGTGCAGGCACACATAGAGACTTATATATGAATTTTGAGATACTCATACATATAAAGACATAGGTACACAGGGCCACATACAGTAACACATATGCAACTGTGGGCACATGCATGGACATGCATTCGCATACATAAGTACTTAGAAGCATTCACACGACACCCATGCGACCCCTCCCCCCACCCCTGGCATGCAGACACACACACTAAGGGGCTTCACACTGTTTTCCTAAATGATCAGGTCAAAAAAAAATACAATTTGTAAAGGATGGAGGATGCATTTTTGCTCCTGCTTTGTGTTTTTTTCTGTTCCAAAACGGAAAATCAATTGTAGTGGAATCCATGAAGCAGTCAGAAAATAAGATGCAGGCTCCCAGGGAACAAGAGGTCTGGTATTCATCTCTGCAAAGAAATTGAGGATGAGGAGGTTAGGCTCTGCAGGGAACTGGATATGCGCTCTTGAAATTCATGAAATCCTCACCAGAGGGAGTCTCCCTGATGTTCCTCGCCATCCCGTAAATTAATATTAACAGCAGCCCTTACGTTTAGGATTCCTCTTGACTTTTGGGGGGAAAACGCTTTCACATCTGTGTTCTCTTTTTATTCTTAAACCTCAATAAAAGGTGGGAAGGGCAGGTGTCACGATGCCATTTAAGAGTTAACAACCACCAAGACCGCAGTAGCGATGAGACATATTCTATGGTGCCCGGCATTGTGCTTGTTAAATGCTTCTGCTCCTTTAACTCACAGAATCCCTGCAACAACCCTAGGGGGTAAATGTATTATTATCACCATTGTGCAGTTGAGTAAAGTGAGGATAACAGAGGTAATCACTTGCTCCAGGTCACAACTGATGAGGCTGGTATTTGAACCCAGGTTGGATTTGGAAGACAGACACAGGATGGCGGAGACCCTGGGGTGTTTTAGAATAATGAGACTTTTTTTAAAGCTGTATTTTTAAACAGACTTTTTAAATGAGCATAACCAGAACCCACTTCACGGGGCTAATCTGGCTCTCTTCTCTTCTGATGGTTGGCCTTTGTTCCATGGGAACAAATTTCCATGGGAAACAGAAGTCATAAAAGCCTCAAAAGGAGCAAAAGACAACCACATTCAGGATTTGGACTGTAGCAGAGTTTCTCAACCTTGGGCACTATTGATATTTTGAGCCAGATAATGTTTTGTTGGGGGGGGGCTATCCTGTGCATTGGGGGATATTTAGCTGTATCCCTGGTCTCTATACAAGATGTCTCCATCAGTTGTAACAACCAAAAGTCTCCAGACATTGCCAAGTGGCCCTGGGGGACAAAATCATTCCTGATTGAGAACCAATGGACTATATCCTTCCTGAACACCTACTATGCACCAGACACTGAGTGATGTATTGTAATTCACTTGCTCTTCTCAACAACTCTGTAAGGTAGGTACCATCGATACCCCCAGTCTTCAGATGGGGAAACAAACACAAAGAGTGTAGATTATAATTGACTAAGGTTACAGTTATTCCTCTCCAGTCTTCTTCTACTTCCAATAATAGCTATGGAGCACTCACTCTGTGCCAGCCATGGTGCTTTACATTATCCATTTTAAGTTTCACCACAACTCTTTGCAGGAGATACCATGAATATCTCCATTTCACATGTGAGAAAACAGAGGTCCACCTGGTGAAAGGTGGAGCAGGGATTCGGACTTGAGTCATGTGACTTGCAGTCTAAAATATCACCAGGTTTAATATATCACTGCCCTAGCAGAGAGAAACGATTAGATCGAAACTCCCAGACAGGAACACATGCTTTCATTTGAGCATTTCCTGGCTTGTGAGCTGGCATAGTGATTTTGAGTATCTGAGCCACTATTTACAAAAAAACAGATTGTGCAACTGAATTCTAAAGCAAATTTCTTGTGGCATCGTTGTTAAGCCTTGACCATCATTTCCCCCTAAATCACCACCAAACTGTAACACTGTGCTTTAGTTAGTACCAATTAACTCCCTTACCACTGAGCATGTTTCCACTGTTACAGGGGCTGCATGAAATCTTCCAGCTGGGAAGGCCCAGAGACCTTAGAGTCCAACCCAAATGATGATCCTCATCTCTTTGTGACACAAAATAAATGAGTCAGGGCTGCAAAAGATTAAAAACAACATCCTATTAAAATTTAGAGGAACCTCTGAGTTCCTCTAAAATGGTGCAAGACTTTTATTCTATTCTAGGGGAAAGTCAAAATAAAAAAAATCAACTGGCATCTACTCTCCTTTCCACTTGGTAATGAAGCCACAGTTTGGGGCTGGGTATTAGTCCAGCTCCTACACACACAGCCCCATCTTCACCTCCAATGATGGGCTCTGACTGGCTTAAAACAATCCACATTCTCCAGGAAGCCACTCTGATTGGCTCAGTGCATCTGATACATTTTGAGCCAATGAGATAAGAAATCTATTTGCTAGAGGAAAAAAATCTTCCCCGCCTACCTGAGATAGCTATAGGGAAAGGCATTCTTGGTTCCTGCTGCCTTGGGAAAGGAAGCATAGGGCTCCTGCAGGCTCCTGGCAGCCATTTTGAATAATGAGGTGAGTCACTCTTAGGATGAGGCAGAAGAAAGGTATTCCAAGAGGAGAGATGGAAAATACCCGTGTAAGCTGGATCAAATCCTGTTCGAAGTCAGATCTTCTGGGATGCTGGTTTACCCAAGTCAATAAGTCCCTTTTGCTATTCAAGGCAACTTGAGTTGGATTTTCTATTAACTTCAAGCATCAGATTTCTGATATACAATTAGTACTAGCTAAGAATAGAATTTATCCTTTTGCATTGGTAGTATGTATCTTTTTGTATTGGAACTTGGGAAGACAATAAGACCTGACCTTGAAAATCACGTCTATGCCAGAAACTTTACATGCATTATTGCATTAGTCCTCAAACAATTCTGAATGATTACATATGCTCATTGCCATTTTACAGATGAGGAAATTGAGGCTTGGGAAGGCCAAGAGACTGGTAAGTGGTGGAACCAGGATTTGAACCCAGTTTGATCAGTTCTAAAAAAGCTTGTTATTTGTAGTAAACCACCTTGCCTCACCCAAATTCCACACAGACTGATGAGACTGACAAGAAATTCAAACAACTAAGTAGTGGACCTGGGAGCCAAAGAATCCCTATCTTCAAAACACCGTATCCTCCTGCTTCTGGAAAACTGCTTTGCGGGACTTCTTCAGCTCATGGTACAACTATTCCAAACAAACTGTTTAAATGGGATTGGTAAATTGTGAATATTGCCATTTAAGGAGCTTGTGCCCCTGACCTTCTCATGGCCCCTGACTGCGATCCCTGGGGACTTTGCTAACTATGAGTAGACACATACTCATTGGTTCCAAATTTCAGCTGCGCCTTCCACCAGACCTCCCACCTCTGAATCACCAGCTCCTGCAGACGCATTAGTCTGGAGCATGAAGTGGCATGCACTCTCCAGCTGCTTGTAGCACAATGAACACAGTCCCCTTCATTCCATTGCATAGCTGGGCCAATGAATAAATGAATGGGCTGCATGAGTGTGCAAATGATCCACAGCTTATTGCTTCCTTCAAGAACCCAAGAATTTATTTATAGTAAATTCATGAAAAAATAAATAGCATTGAAATCTCTTTGACACTGGAGCTCTCAACTTTGTTTTCTTAATGCCCCAGGTTGAACCTAGAGGAGACCCGGTAATTACCAAGGTTAAGCTGACAAAAGCAGGTAAGGTGAGTCACTGCAGGATTCTGGGTCCAAAAAATGCTCTCAATTCCCCAAACCCAAGGTTACTGTTACCAGTATGCTTCCAAAACTCCAATTCCAAGAAATTAGGCTTTTCATATTCAATATTAACTTGATGGTTAATGAAGGAAAATTGATTTTTTTTTATTATTAACAGTTTTATTGAGAAAGAGTTCACATTACCATACAATTCACCCATTTAAAGTGTACAATTCAATAGTTTGTTTTTTTTTTTTTTTTTCAGGTGTACATCATTGTACTTCTATTTCTGCATGGACTACATCATGTTCACCACCAAAATACTAATTACAACCCATCACCACACACATGTACCCAATTATCCCTTTCACCCTCCACCCTCCCTCCTTCCCCTCTGGTAACCACCAATCCAATCTCTGTCCCTATGTGTTTGTTTATTGTTGTTATTATCTACTACTTAATGAAGGATTTTTTTATAGTAAATTTAAAAAGCCACTCTGAGGCTGTATGAATCCTATGCATGAAGTCATTCATTCATTCATTTAGTGTTTACTGAGTAGTTACTATATGCCAAGTATGCCACTAGGCACAGAAACACACTGTTAGTCTTGCAGCCATGTAGTAATGTAGACTATACACAGTACTTTACATGACATCATTAGAACTTTTATGAACCAGGAAGGCTGTGGCCTGATGGTTCAGAAAGTGGACTCTGGGGTCAAATGACATAAGTTCTAAAAATGACTCCACCACATTACATGTTATTAGACAAGTAACGAGTTCGCTGAGCCTTGATTTCCACATCTACTAAACAGGGGTAATAAAAATTTCATAGAGTTATTGTGAGGATCAAGTGAGCAAACAATCCACATACAATGTTAGCACCGTGCTTGGTCATAAAACACTTAATAAATGTTAGCTATTGTTATCTCTAGAATATTCTACCTGTACAAAACTTGTATCACAGACTCTACTACCTAGTCTTGGTTTAGAAAACATCAGTCCTGTCTCCAAAATAGAGGCCTTTTTTACAGTGAATAAAGACGATATAACCCCTCTCAGAGCCTTCCTAAAAAATTGCTATGGGGAAGAAAACAAATTCTTTCACCTAAACCCAGGAAGGTTGGGTAGTTCCTTCAAACGCAGGGAAAACAAAGAGCACATGTGGGCTGAATGAGAACAAACAATTTTTGAATGAACAAGAAGTCAAATTGCTTTAAACACGAGCAAGAGAGAGAATGTGCGACCTTGTACAATAGGCATCTCAGACAAACCAAGAGGTCCGGAAATGAGATGAACTACCTGGGGAGGTAGTGAGTTCCCCACCCCCAGAGAAGTTCAAGAAAACACATCGTGGCCATTTGTTATCGTGTAGTATAAAGGGAGTGTTGGACTGGCTGAGCATTAAGGCTGCCTACTGCATTGGTATTCCATTGTTCTCTTCCTAAAGACCCCCATCCCCAATGTTACTCAGGTGGAGGGAAGGGGCAGGGTATTTCGTATTTAGGGGTAAAATAACTTTCCACCTCTCAGCCTCAAAATGAAGTTTGGCTTGGGGAAGTAGGACTTTGGAATCAAATCTATTTAGGTTCAATTACCCATGTTGCCATACAGATTTTGCTCTGTGTACTCAGCAGCAACAAATTCGTACTCCTGGTTCTCAGTTTCCCCTTTTGGGAAGAAGAGGAAATGTGGTGGACCTCTTGAGATTGTGCAGAGACTTAGATGAGATGAGCTATGCAAAGCACTGAGCACAGTGCCTAACTAGACAAGGCCAATCCCCTTTACACTCTCAGATCTCCCTAAACTCCTCCTTTATGAGACATGCTTATTCACTCCACTTCCCAACCACTATCAACCAGCCTGGCACTAAACACATTAAACATGAGCTCATTTAATTAATGAGTTGTGACCCAGGGATTTTTATTATCTCTTGTTTTATAGATGATGAAACCGAGGCACAGGAAGGTTAAGTGACTTGCCCAAGGTCACACACTTAACCGAGGTTAAGGTCTGAGCACATTCTGGCTCCAGAGTCCATGCTCTCAGCTGGTGCACCATTCTGCTTCTCATCTAATTGATTAATATATGTCTTGTCTCTCCGCTCTATCCCCAGCACCTAGAGCAATGCCTAGCACATAATAGGTGTTCAATAAATATTGAATGAATGAATGAATGAATGAACAGAGTAAGTGCCCAACAAATGCCAGTTCCCTCCTCCCTCCTCTCCCCTGCTGTCCCTAAGGAGTTAGTGAAACTCGAATTCAAATCTCTTGCTTTCTTCTTGAATCTTAGATTTTGCACACAGTTTGTTCAAAATTACATGTAATCGTGGATCAGTCATAAAGATGAATTCAGTTAATTAGATCAAAAATACAATCTCCCAAATGCAATGCAATGGATTTTTCTGGAAAAGATATTTGGCTGGAAATTCAATGGAACTCAGTGCTCCTCTGAGGATACTAAGGAGAAGCACGGCCTGCTGAATCACAGGATGGTTGAGTGTCGGGATTAAACGATGATTAGAAGGTACCTGTGGCAAAGCTGCCTCATAACAAGATTAATTTGGGGGCGAGGAGAGGGTGGTTATTAATGTGTCTGGAAGGCGACTCCTGGTCCCTTTTCCCTGAGGAGAGCAGAATCGCAGGTTATTTATAGCCACTTCTCAGGAGGAGCACGGGACAGGGCGTCTGAGGAGAGAACCGTGCCAAGGTGCGCTAATGGAACTTTGAGAATAATTTACTACTCAAGTTCAAGGACTTTTGCAACAGGAGAAAGCCTCTCAAACTCCCAGCAACATCTGCGCAGGGAGGAGGCTAATGGTGACAATGCAGGTCTTTTGTTCAAGATTCACCATCAGCTCTCGCCCGAGTTATTGCAACAGCCTCCTAACTGGTCTCCTCCCCTCTTGCTTGTCCCGCTTCAGTCTATCCTCAATGCCACAGCCAGAAGGACTCCGTTAAAACTAACTCAGATCATATCCATACACTGTCAAAACCCTCCAGTGGTTTCCCATTTGGTGAAGAGTGGAGCCAAAGTCCATACGCCACCCACAAAACCCTACAAGACGTGGCCTCTGCTACTTTCTCAACCCCATCTCCTCCCGCTGTCCCCCTCCCTGGATCTCTCCTCTCCAGCCACACCGGCCTCCAGGCTGCTCCTCCAACGTGCAGAGCCCACTCCCCCTGCAGAGTTCTCGTTCTTGCTGTTGCCTTTGCCTGAAACACACTTTTCTAACACCCTTTTAAAATAGGGACTCCCTTTCCTGCTTCCCTGCTTTCCTCTTCTGCGTGGCTCTTACCACAATCGGACATAGCATCCATTGCTTCTTGTTATTTGCGGTAGTTGTGGTCCACGAAGTTGAAGTGAACTCTGAATTAGCAAACACTGAACCATTCGTTCCTGGGAAAACACAGGATGAGGTTCTTGCAAGCATCTGGTCATCACATATTTGTCAACCAATCAATATATCACCTTGTTTTTTGTGTTTTAATGTGAAGGCACCTTATTTAATATATATTGATTCATTAATATTGACCTCACAACCAACAGCACTAAAGCTCAGACCTGAATGAAGCTTACTTATGTAACACGTTTGTTTTCTCTACAAGGCACAGCGCAGCCTTCTTGCACTTAGGAACACTAGACTACACGTATGGGCCGGTGTAAACAGAGAGATCACTAACAAAAAGCACAAATGTGAAAAACTCGGCCTTAAACAGACTGCTAAAAGGACATTTGTTTACAGTGTCAGAGCTGAAACAAGAAGGCAGCACATCACCTGGTTTGACTTCAGCTGGGAATGTGTGCATTAAGTGACTCAAATTTTTCACCACTCTGCACCCATTGGCCAATGACTGTGAAAGTGCCTTGAATATTGATTTGGGGGTTACAGATAAATTTTAGCAAATTCGCAAATACAGAATCCATGAGTATTAAGGACAGACTATATATCTTACTTAGGTATTTGTTTATCGTCTGCCTCCCTCATAAGAACATAAGCTCCAGGAGAACAGGTGCTTTTGTCCGTTCTGTTCAATGCTGTGTCTTCAGCACCTCGAACATAGTAGACTTAACAAATATTGGTTAGGTAAATAAGCCTGAAGTTCTATTTTGACCAGACAACATCAAGCATATTTACATTATTTGTAATCAGAATGTGGCATGTTAATACTGGAAAAGATTTTGGAGAATTATCAACCAATGCCCTCACATCATAGATGAGAAGCTAAAACCCAGGGAGGGGTGGTGATCAACCAAAAGTCACAAAGCAAATAGGGTCAAAGCAAGCATGTATTTCTTAAGCCACGGTTCAGGGCTCTTTCCGTTTCACTATACTACCAGCAATCTGCAGATGGGATCTTTGCTATTATTAGGATGTCACAGAGCATCTGGCCCAGTGCTCAGAACAGAGCAGATGTTCAATAAATGCTGACAAGGTGGATTACAAATAAGGTAAAGGATATTCCCAGAAGATCAAAATGCAGCCTACACTTTCAGCTAAAGTCAATCACACCAATTGGAATGAAGGACTTGATTTTAAGCAGTAGCTCTTGCTAGAAAAAGTTCGTGGAGAAGAAAGAGGGGCTCTGAGCATCAGTCAAGACTTTGTGTTGCAAGTAATAGAAAACAACTCAAATTGGCTTTAAAATGAGCAAGACAGAGAATTCACTGACTTGTGCAACAGAAAAGTCTACAGTTAGGATGGATTTCCAAGGTGGGTGGCTCCAGAGATTGAAAATATCATTGGCTTTGCAGTTTTGCAGCTCGGTTTCTCTGCAGTTCTCTTAGCTGTGTCCTGAGGATAGCTTCCCTCACAGTAGCAAAATGTCTGTGAGAGTCTGAGACTTAGCATCTACCCAACACAGCATCCAGAAGAAAAGAGCTTCTGTGGTGCAGTTTCCCGTCAAAGACCTGAGATTCACTCTGATTGGATTGGCTTAGGTCACATGGCCACTCCAAACCAATCTCCATAGCCAGCAGGATGGACACTGCTGATTGGCTGGGCTGGGTCACATACTCTAACCATAGAACCAGCTGTTGGCATCAGCTTTCCCAGTACCTGAAGAATCTACCAAAATTCAAGACTGGTAGAAAGAGGAGAAAGGGGAATGGATACAAGGAAAACAACAGTCTTCCGCTACACTATGACACACATATGAGGCCAAACACCCTCAAGGGACTCACAAAAGTAAGAACAGAGATTTCAGAAATTGCTATTTAAAAAAAAAAAAATCATTAATCCACAAATATTCTTGTGCCAGGTCCCATGCTAGGTTCTAGAGACATGGAGATGAAAAACTCACAATCTCCACCTCTAAAAAGGTTCACAGTCTAGAGATGAAGTGAAGAAATATACCAATAATTACAATATAGTGTTAGTTCAATGATAGAGGTAAATTCAGGATATTGTGGAATCAAAGAGGCGAGGCACCACCTGCAGGGTAAAGAGAGCTCAAAGGGGAAGACGATGACTGAGCCAGATGTCCAAAGAATGTTAGCAGTTACACAGGTAGATTTCAAAGTAAGAATCAGGATGGAAAAACTATTCCAATAAGAGGGAAGAGTGTATGCAAAGAGACAGGGTTGAGAGGCCATGGACTGCCCAAAGAATTGCTGGTAATTCACAGCAGCGGGATCATTAGCTATACACAAAAAGGGGAGAGGAAGCTAGAGAAATGACAGGGCCATCTCAGTCCTTGAACAACAACAAAAATTGTTTCCACATTATTTATTTTCTTAAAATGTTTTTGAATGATATATACATGAAAGTCAGAAATTTGCAAAGTCAAGTGAACTCTTTGGCAGCTATTAGTCCCAGAATATTAGAAAAGCATGACTCACTCACATGAATGTCTTTGAGGGAAGCAGCTGCCTCCTTCCATCAGTCACTGCATTCCCTACATAACTCACGGGCTTGAATGAGGAGCATTTGGCCTCACTTCCCGTACAACATACCCAAGAGATTCCCATGACTTCACCCTCATGCTGACGTGGAACAACTGCTCCACTGTCGAGCATTCCAAGTGAGAAAGCAAACTCTGGACAGGAACCTCTCCTTGTTCCATCGACAGAAGGTTTGCAGCAAAACTGCATCTGATATTTTTGCTTGGGTTTTGCGCTAAAGTATGCTGATCCTTTAGGACTCTATTCAAATCCCACTAGCAATCCAGCAGTGTTCGGATGTGGGAAGCTGGGGTTGGGAGGAAGACCCCTAGAGGAAGTGCTGGTTCCATGAGTTTGATTGTGGGATAAAGGTCAAGTCAGTGACCTGAGTAGTCTTAAATGTCAGGCGATGGGCAAAGAGAAACACCCAGCACAAGCTCTGGAATATACTAGATGCTAAGTGTTAAATAATACATAGGACTGTGACAGCAGAAAAGAAGTCCCAGGTATGCTTCTATGTTGGTTGCAATTCAAATTAGCTTAAGAAAAGAAAAGAAAAAATAAATAAAGGAAAAGACAGATGTATTGGCTTGTGTACTAGCAAGTTGAAGATGGGACTAGTTTCAGGCAGGAGTAAATATCAAAGGACATCATTGAGGCTGCAAGAGCTCTGTCTCTCTCCATTTCTTGGCTTCCTTCTCTGTAGGTGGTGGCCTCATCTTCACCTCCCACAGACAGCCTTTCTCCATATAGAGAAGAAGATGGCTGTCCCCAGTCACTGACTACCATTCTGTCAGCTTTGTGATGCAAAAGGCAAAGTCCTTTTCCTCCAGCACCAAATCAGGAATTGCAGAAGTTCTCTGAATAACCTGGCTTAGTTAGGATACTAACCCCTGGAAGAGGCTTTATGAACTAGAGGAAAGGAGTTCCATGACTGGCCAGCCTTGGGGTGCACTCCACCCTAATGGTAGGGTTGCCAGATTTAGCAAATAAAAAGACAAAATAGGGGCTGGCCAGGTGGAGTAGCAGTTAAGTGCATGCTCTCCGCTTAGGCAGCCCGGGGTTCGCAGGTTCAGATTCCAGGTGCGCACCAACGCACGGCTTGTCAAGCCATGCTGTGGCGGCATCCCATATAAAGTAGAGGAAGATGGGCACAGATGTTAGCCCAGGGCCACTCTTCCTCAGAAAAAAAGAGGAGGATTGGCATCAGATGTTAGCTCAGGGCTAATCTTCCTCACAAAACAAAACAAAAAAAGGACAAAATAAGTATGTAATAAAAATTATTAGTTGTTTATCTGAAATTCAGATTCAACTGGGTGTCTTATATTTTGTCTAGCAACCCTGTAATGGAGTCAGGATGAGGATTCTGTGATTGGAAACTCCCCGGAGTCACCTGCTAGAGAGGAGGAAGGATAAATCCACAGACTGTTATATGGACAAAAACAAAATTGCTCTCTGCTGCTCAGTCTCTCATTAACATACTCATAAAGATACATAAGAATCCAAAACTTGATAGAGAAACCAGAGAAAAGACTATAAACCGATGTTTCTTAAAATGTGCTCCACAGAACACTAGTTCAGTGGGATGTTAACAGTTCTTATATATAAAAAGTTCTGTGGCCAAATAGGTTTAGGAAAGACTGAGTAAACCCAGTTAATCGGGTTTCTTTGCTGTAGGACTCACATTGCAGTAATATGTCACTTTCCATTGCGAATTTCCCAGGAGGAAAGAGAGTATTCAGTTTTCCTCCAATGTATTAAGCCGTGGAAACCTTTTAGAGCAGAACAACTCCTGGGGCTTGCATTTTGTGGAAATCACAATGTCCAGGGGGGCATGCTGCTAGCTGTGTTGTCAATGGGATGGATACCACTAGCTCCATCCTCTGGATTACAACAGGGTGTCCCTGAAGAATGAAATTAGAGGAAATATTGATCCCACTTCACTATTTCCAACTAAAACTAGGATGCTGGGACAGCAAATGCCCCCAGATAAATGTTCCCATCCCTCAAATGTGTGGAGACTGTGTCCTGAGCCAGCCAGGCCAAGTTCTGACACCTCTCCACTTCTCTCCTGTCGACTCCTTGCTTTATGCATCTGCTCATGAGTTATAACTCCCAACATGCAATGCAACCGGAAGTGTAGGGACGGGAATGCGGGTTTCTAATTTCTGCAATGCTTAGATACCCTGTTGTACCTGGTCCCCTTTATTATCACAAGTTCACCGTAATTGGGAATTCAAGAGAACTTTAAAGGAGAAATAGGAAAATGGAATCACATCTTGACCTCCAGGCACATACCAGCCACTATGCTAGTCCCTTTTCATCCATTCTCTCAGTTACTTGCCCACAACACCCCTATGTCTTATATATAAAAGGAGTTCTATGGCCAAGTAAGTTTAGGTTTTCTCATGGCCACTGAACAGATGCAGAAACTGAGGTCAGAGACAATAGCTTGATTGAGCTAATTTCACTCCATGAAAAGGCTTTTGGAATAAGAGATTTTTATCCCCCTACATTGTTGCTATTTTATACTTCTCTCAGCCACGCAGTGCTCCACATCCCCAAGAAATTTTCTGCTTCTCATTTTAATGCTTGTCAACCTCTGCCCCTCCGCCAAATTTCGTCTAATGAGCAGCATCCAGGAAGCGCCTGTTCCCTTTGTGTGCCCCCACGATCCTCTACATTTTGTTTGATCTCAACATCCCATTGAAAATTGGGTATTGGTAGTTGCCTGCTATGATAATGAACCATTCATGTCTCATTTTGAAAAGGCATTTAAGACACCTGTTTTCATTAGTAATTATAGATAATTGCTACGGTGGAGGGTTTTTTTTTTTTTTTTTTTTTTTGCACAGTAAAGGTCTTTGAGAAATGGAACAATTAATTTCCCAACGCCTTACCAAGAGCAAAGTGTGATGTTAGCCCTCACTATGGGAAATGTTTGTAGGTAATTGGGCTTGGCTGCTTATGAGGGGGAAAGTAAATTATATTCTAGAGTCAGCCTCCTGACATATCTAAGCCATGGATAACATTTTTTTTAATGTTTTTTTCCGAGTTTACTCATTCATTCATTCATTTATTCATAGAACACTTGTTGAATGAGCCTATGGGCCTGGTGCCCTGTTAAATGCTGGAGATGCAATGACTCACTTTATTCATTCACTCGTTCATTCAACAACTAGGTGATTACTATATCAAGGCACTGGATATTCAAAAATGAATTACAATTTCAAAGCCGTAATTTGACAGTATGAATCTATTTTCCTAAAGGAATGTTCCTGCCCTTTGAGCCCACTATTCCACATGTAAGAAGTTTTCTTAAAGAACTATATTTAAGTGAGGAGCAATATAAATATTTATCAAGAGTAGGAGAATGGTTACATGAATCATGATAATGTGCAGTCATTAAGAAATATCTTATAGAAGAAGATATGCTATGGGGAAGTGATATATTAAAAAGAAGAAAAATATGGTTATGAAATAACTCCAAACTTGCAAAATAAAAAAGACTAGAAGAATATAAGCCAAAAATTAGAATGACCATAATATCTAACAATCCCACTACTGGGAATTTATCCAAAAGAATTGAAATCAGGATCTCTAAGAGATATTAACACTCCCATGTTCATTGCAACAGCAGCGAAGATGTGGAAACAATATAAATGGCCACCGACAGATGAATTGATAAGGAAAACGTGGTATATACATACAAAGGAATACTATTTAGCCTTAAAAAAGAAGGAAATTCTGCAATATGCTACAACATGGATGAACTTTGAGGACATGAGGCTAAGTGAAATAAGCCAGTCATAGAAAGACAAATACTACATGATTCCACTTATTTGAAGTATCTAAAATAGTCAAATTCATAGAATCAAAGGGTAGAATGATGGTTGCCAGGAGTTAGGGTGAGGGGGTAGACGGGGAGTTACTTATCGACAGGCATATAGTTTCAGTTAAGCAAGATGAATAAACGCTAGAGATCTGCACAACAATGTAATTATAGTCAACAAAACTGTACTGTACACAAAAATTTAGGAGAGTAGATCTCATATTAAGTGTTCTTACCACAATTAAATAAAATTAAAAAAAAAAAGAATAGAAGCCAAAAAGGAAGCAGTCGTTATATTCAAGGAGTACCATTGGAACAGTAGTTATATTTGGAGGTATGTTGGGGTACATTTTATCTTGTGTACTTTTCTGTATTTCCAAATTTCCAACAATTAACATGTATTACTTTTGTAATCATGAAATTAGGGGGGAGAGGCAAAAGAGGTGAAGAAGGGAATGGGAGTGTAGAAGTGAAGTTTCTGCAGATCAGCCTCAGGAGATAAAGCCTGAGTCCAAAAGTGGTGATGATATCCCTAACGATAATAATGGCAAAAGTAATTCACAAGATCTCAGGGTTGGAGAGGATGACTCTGATGTAGGTTGATTCCTTCTACATCTCTGATTACCAATCTTGGCTGCAGATCATCAGCTCTGAAGCTTTTAAAATATAGAAATGCTGAGGTCCATCCCCCCAACACAAATCCCTCAAGAGATTCAGCCTGGGGTGGGGCCAGGCATTGGTACTTTTTAGACTCCCTGGGTGATTATAATGTGCAGTAGCTAGGGTTGAGAACCGCTACACCACTGATTCTCAAACGTGGCTGTACATAGGAATTACCTGAGAGGCTTGACAAAGATATTGATTCCTGGGTGCCACCCCGAGATTCTGATTTAACTGGTCCAGGGTGTGGTCTGGGCATCTTGATTTTTAAAAGCTCTCCAGGCTATTCTAATATGCAACCAAGTTTGGGAACCATCACTCTACACTCTGGTACTTAAAGAGTAGTCCATGGACCAGCAGCATTGACATCACCTGGGAGCTTGCAGGAAATGCAGTATCTCGGTGCCCACCCCAGACCCACTAAAACAGAACCTGCAATATTAACAAGATACTCAGATGGTTTCTGTGTCTATTAAAGTTTGAGAAGCACTGCTGTAGACCATCCCAGACAGGAAACACCAAGTCTCCAGCACTCTTCCAATTCAAATTTCCACAGATCCTCCCATCTCTACCCTACCTCCATTCCTGTCCCTTTGAAAAAGGGGGGACTCTAAATTAGGACAGCTGCGCAGTAGATAAACTAAGACCCTGTCCTTCCCAAACTATATCCAGACTTTCAACCCCCCACATAACCCAGCTGGAGGGCAAGCATCTGCTCCTCGAAGCTGAAAGATCCAGATTTTTTATTATTCCAAAGGACTACACTGAGCAGGAACAGAACAACCCCTGAAGAGGACATTTCACCACCGACCAGCTTCAAGAGGCTTCCCTGGAGTCCCCAAATTCCCTTACAACAAAGTGAGCCTGTTTTAATCAGCAGCTGCCATCTCATCTGCGTTTGAGATCCCATGAATATGCAACCCGGGTAGACAGGGTCTCAAGGAGCAGGAATAATTGGCCCCTTACACTTGCTATTCCGGCTGCTGTTCTCTTCTGGTGTGGTTTTCCTCTCCAGCAATCTTGTGAGGGATTTAGGTCACAGTAAGTACCATGGGCATTATCCATTAGAACAAGATCAAAGGGAAGAAAGAGTGCATTTTAAAGAGACCAGTGTGTGGCGTGATTACTTGATGATACTATTAAATTTCTTCTGTGTTTTGCTCTCTGGGGAGGAGTTTGCAAATACCCCTTACCTCACTAGCCTTGGGCCAAAGCAGCCCTGGGCTTGCTGCGTAGTGGGAGGTATGCAGCTGGTGCCCACCACTCTGTAGCCATCTCTATCTTTAGGAATGGAGAGATGCAAGGACCCTCTAAAGGCAAGGTTAGGTGCAGCCGTTTATAAACCCGAATCATCCAGATGTGGCGTCTGGAACAGACACTGTTTTTGTCACCAGCATTTACTCTCTCTTCTTCCTCTAGGGAACGATTCTCCCCAGTTCTTAATTTGCATGGCTTGGAGAGGACTGACTGCACCAAGGATGGGTGTGTGACTCAGGTCCAGCCAATCAGAGCATCTCATTCACCCAACCACAGGGAATGGGTCAGGAATGCACACAGGACCCAATCAGAGTCAATGAGAATTTAGCTGGGATTGTTGCAGAGAAAGGTGTTTACACCTAGGAAGGTCTAAAACCAAGTTGTCAGCAGTCATCTTAGCACCGCATAAGGAGATCCTGTCTGTGACTAAAGCCAACACAAAGGAAAGTGGAGCCAAAAGATGGAAAGAGACAATTTTGTGCTCCTGGATCTGGCTGTACCTGAAGCCTTGAGCCTTATAAAGACATAAGCCGATGGATTTCCTGTTTTGTGTAAACCATTGGAGTTACATTTCCATCACTTGCAAGCAAATGAGTCCTAACTGATAATGGACTGTTTTGTTCAAATCATGTCATGGCACCACTTGGGGTTCCATTCGTCATATCCCCTGTGTTGAAGACAGATGAGCATAACATATATTCTTTCTAGTAATATCACTGAGTCCCTACTATGTGCCAGGCACTGTTCTAGGTGCCCAGGATAGCTCAGCAAACTAAATGGGCAAAACTCTTGCTCTTTTTGACTTTCCATGGGCTTAGATTCAGAAGACTTGGGAGGACATCCCATTTTACAGATGAAGAAACCAGCACTCTGAGATGTTCAACAGCCTGCCCATCATCACCGAGGAAACATGTGATGGAATGGAAATTCAAACCCAGATCAATTTTTCTGCTTAGCCCTGTGTGAAAATCCAAGCCAGAGGTGAAAACCGGCAAACCCAGGCCAGATCGTACCAAAAGATGTGTTCTGTTTGGACCATAAAGATTTTTTAAATTTAAAACTATTAGCTATCATTAAAATTCACATTTTATACAAACATCTAGATTTCTAAGTAGTCTTGAGGAGTTTTCTCAAGTAGTATTTTGAAGTTTTCTCACAGCAGTAGACTAGAATTCCCACATGGCAACGTTTGGCAGGAGTGAGAAGAGGCTGCCCCTTGAAGCACGGCTGCATTCTCCAGTTTGCCCCAGTCTCCACCTGAAGCGTCTCTCTCACTTAAGTTTCCTTCTCAGCCCCTGGGGGCACTGGAATTCGCGAGGGCATCCTCCTATGTGCCTTTATCATTGTCACACCCCCAGTACTTAGCCCCTAGCCCAGAATCAACGTTGGATCACTCTTCTTTCTACCACGTGAGAAGTAAGATGAGGAAAAGAAACTTTGCCCAAGATGGTGCTGATGGAAGCCATCCATTCATCTTTTTTTGAAAAAATAAAAATTGTATATATTTAAGGTATACAGCATGATATTTTGATATACGTATACAGAGTGAAATGATTACTACAGTCAAGCTAATTAACATCTCCATCTTCTCACATAGTTACCTTTTTTAGTGTGTATAGTAAGAGCAGCTGAAATCTACTCTTTTAGCAAATTTCCAACATCCAATACACTAACTATAGACATCATGCTGTGCATTAAATCTCTAGACCCATTCACCTTGAGATTTGCATATGACTAAACCTCGTGGGAGCAGAGCAGTCAGGTAGAACCAGCTTTGGGAAACATATGCCCCACTGGTCTTTCTAATTTCTGGAGATGAAACCTAAGCGTGCCCAAGGCCTTGTAGGTGCTGTAGATAATCCAGTGTTCAAGCTCAACAACATAAGGGGAAACCAATAAAGTGATGGAAACAAATGTGCCTTCTACTTGTCTGAAGAGGAATGTAATGACAAAAGGACTTGATTTTTTTTTTTCACAGTGGGGAGAAAGAAAAAGTTGTGGGGGACAATGTCCAGTTTGTTTATTATTGAGCATCTGCTGTGTGCCAGATGTGTGCTAGGTGTTCGGGATACAGAGGTGAGTGAGACACAGTCCTGCCCTCAGAGAGCTCACTCTGGAAGGGGGTGGAGTGGGGAGATGTGAATGCACAGGAAGCTGTAACGTGTACTGGAGCTGTGATAGAATTCTTCATGGAGGACAGTGGTCGCTTCTGGGCAGCATGAACAGTGTGAACAAAGGAGTGGAGGGGCAAGATAATGAAGCACATTAGGGGGCATTAGGTATCTCTAGAGCATAGTTGTGAGGGAATGTGGGGGTCCAGATTAGAGACATTAGACCAGAGAGGTTGGCAGGGACCACATCAGGACGGGCCCTTCATACTACATTGAATCAAGTTATCATAGGAGGTAAAGTCATAACTCTGGCACCACACTGATCTGAGGTCAAATCCCTAATCCTTGTCTAACCTGCTGGGTGACCTAGAGCAAGTGACATCACTTCTCGGAGCCTTGGTTTTCTCATCTGCAGAATGGGAAGCTAGCAGTGCTTACCTCATATAGAGTTGTAGTGATGATTAAATAAAATAATCTATTCAGATGCTTAACACAGTGCCTGGCACTGAATACATGTTTAATAAATGTTACCATGGAGAGCTCCCGAAAGGTGGGGCAGGGAATCATAATTCCCCAAAATGCTTACTTTGCTGCTGAGGATATGAGAAGAGATCCTGGAGGGAATTTGATCCTTCAGCTCCCATAGGAGACTGTTTCTGCCTCTCCCCACCCCTGCTGATGAGACATGTTGGTACGTAGGGAATACACGGAGCTTTGAGAGCCCCAGACATGGAAGTAAAGTTTCTGATTTACTTTTCTTTTTGTGTGTGTGTGTGAGGAAGATCAGCCCTGAGCTAACATCTGTGCTAATCCTCCTCTTTTTGCTGAGGAAGACTGGCTCTGAGCTAATATCTATTGCCAATCCTCCTCCATTTTTTCCCCAAAGCCCCAGTAGATAGTTGTATGTCATAGTTGCACATCATTCTAGTTGCTGTATGTGGGACGCGGCCTCGGCATGGCTGGAGAAGCGGTGCATCGGTGTGCGTCGGGGATCCGAACCCGGGCGGCCAGGAGCAGAGCGCACGCACTTAACCGCTAAGCCACAGCGCCGGCCCTCATTTACTTTTCAATTTTCACTTTTATAAATGTGTCAGGGATGTGGGTCACTGTGAATTATTCAGGCACTTTCTGAACAATGCCCATGATGGAATGGGTGCTTTGGAGCTGTGCTTTCAAGGGTGACATCATTTGGAAGTTATCAGCAACACTTCCTCAGAGATACCAGGCGAAGCTACATTGTTTAGACAAGTGCTAATAATTTAAGCCTCTTGAAAATTAGGAGGGAAAAAGTGATAAAATTAAGAAAGAAACAGTCTACATTTGCAATAAGTGCCTGGTGTGACAGCTGCATATGCAGGAATCAGAGGGTTGGGAGGGTGAGGAGGCGATGGTCGTCCTGCTGATCTATCAGGCTGGCATGGTTCCTGACACTCCACTCTGATGCCCATTAATCTGAGGCTTGAAGACTTTACAGTCTTTCTGGATTCTTATTTAAAATGCGAATATCCCTATAAAAAAGCAAAGACTTTCAGATAAGGATTTTTTGTTTAATTCCAGCCATGTGCTGTTTACGTCTAAAACAAGTGACACAAGAGTTTGTGAATAAATCAATGGGTAAAGATATACTAGGCAAACACAAAAATGGTCAAAAGCATCAGTGATAACATTGGCGTCAGATAGAATACAATTCAAGACCAAGAGCCAAAATGAGAGATTATAAAATGATAGGTATAACCCATGGAGAAAATGGTATAGTAATATAACTTTCTGCACCAAACAACAGAATGTAAAGGAAGGAAATCAGTTACAGCCTGAATGAACATGAGTAGAAAAGCAGATGAATAGATTTTGATAGATCCTTACTATGAAATATTATGTAGCTATTAAAATTGATGAGTTACATTTGTAAGTACCAGACCGGATCGGGGGCTCTCAACACTGGTTGCACATTAGAATCATCTAAAGAGACTTTAAAATGCCAACGTCCAAAGTGCTTCAACTGACCTTAGAGGAGCCCAGTCTTTGGAATTGATTGAAACTCTCAAGTTGATTCTAATGTGCAATTAGAGTTGAGACCACCAGCTTAGAGAGACATCATTGATATATTAAGTAGGAAAGCAAGAAAGTGAGGGAAAAAGAAAGAAAAGAGAAAATAAAAGCAGGAGAAAAAAACAAAAGAATAAACAACACAAACGTGTATAATTTTATATATCTCTGTCTGAGCATTGTGAAAAATGAAAAAAGATATCTAATACCAAAACTAGACATTGGTGATCTAATTTGGCGGGGGGAAGAGTTTGGAGTACAAGGAGGTTAATCATTGGATTTCCTGATATATTACTCTGTGTAATTTGACTTTCAATGACAAGCATGAGCTATCATGTCACTTTTATTTATTTATTTTTTTAATTTTTTTATTTATTTATTTATCCCCCAAAGCCCCAGTAGATAGTTGTGTGTCATAGTTGCACATCCTTCTAGTTGCTGTATGTGGGACACGGCCTCAGCATGGCCAGAGAAGCGGTGTGTCGGTGCGCGCCCGGGATCCAAACCCGGGCCGCCAGCAGCGGAGCGTGCGCACTTAACCACTAAGCCATGGGGCCGGCCCTCATGTCACTTTTAAAATTCAATCATCCAACAAAAATTAATTAAGCGTCTACTATGTGCCAGGTACTACTCTAGCTTCTGAGGATATAGCAGTAGGAAAAACAGACAAAATCCCTGCTTTAGTGGAGCTTATATTCTAGTGGAATCAAATAAATTTTTAAGTTGTTAATAAAATTCTAATAATTTTTTTAATGCTAATACTCATATTTGGGATAAGACATGATGCCTTCACAGCTGTTGCCTTTGTGTGGATTAAGACCTGTGGAAACAGTGGGGTGATGGGGACAAAAATGCCTGTCTGGAATGATCTCTGAGTTTGGTGACTAAATGAGGGACTTGAAGTGATCCCCTGGCCTGGATGGCATGTGGTTCAAATGCAAGTTAAGTGGGTATAAACCATTTCCCAAGAGGTTGCTATTGCTGTCTACCAGATAATCAAGAGTCTTTCTGTGTGTTGGCTGGATATGTTATGCATTAATAATGGCATTTCTGAGTCTACAGTATTCCCATTGGCCTCTTAGTGTCCAGCAGCTCCAGCCTCCAGGGGCATCTAACCACAAGTCCTTCAGCTCCAGCCTCCAGGGGCATCTAAACACAAGTCCTTAAGAGCTTAACAGTCTTAAGGCTGCATGATCAATAAGAATAGCTTACTCCAGTCTTATCTAAGCCACCTTATGTGCTATGCTCATGAAGCCTACAGAACACCCAGGCTTGAAACAGAGCCTATTAGAAACAACATGGTATATAATCCCTTTCCCTTCTGATTAAATGATAAAAAATTTATCAAAATACTTCCACAGACTTGAGATTCCTTAGATCAGAAAGTAGCCTATGAGTCTGTGGGTGCCCTTTTCCTGACTAATCTCATAAGCCCAGTCACTTCTGGTTTCTACCAGCATCTTCAAATTGCCTAGGACAAAACTCACAACTTAGGTGTACCTAAAAGTCCCCTGGAGACTTGTCAAAAACTCAACCCCAGAATAATCCCCAAAGCTGATAAAGGGCCAGGAATAGTTTGTGTTTCTACCAGCTGGAGAGCAAAAACCTCATAATTCATGGGATATAAGGAGTACTGAAAAAAGTCATCTTATTAGTGGGGAAATGTTAGCCATAGACTAAAGGGCCTGTTTAGCAAAACTTAAAAAACAAGCCTAGAAAGCATCAAACTTAACTATGTCCCAGAACAAAGCCCATAAATATTTATATGATTACAAAAATACTCAGCACCCAACAAGGTAAAATTCAAAATGGCTGATTAAAATAAAAACTTCCAGGCATGCAAGGAAGTAGGGGAAAAAATCACTCATAATGAGGAGAACAATTAATCAATAGAAAAAGACCCAGAAATGACACATATTAGAGAATAAGTAGACAAGGAAAATAAAACAGCTATTATTACTATATTCCATACGATCAAGAAGGTAGAGAAAATGAATGAGTTAAGTAGAGAAGATATTTTAAAAGACCCAAATCATACTTCTAGAAAGGAAAAAGTATAATCTCTAAGATAAAAAAAATACACTGGATGAGATTAAAAACAGGTTAGACACTACAGAGCAAAAGATTAGTGAACTTGAAGACATAGCAATAGTAATGAGAGAAAAAAAGACAGAACGACAAAAATCCAGAAGATTAGTATGCTGTGAAACAATTTCAAATGGCTTAAAATGTATGTAATTGTAATTCCAAAAGGAAAATAGTGGCAAGAAAAAAAAGTAATTGAATAGATAATGCAAATATTTCTAAATGTGATGAAAACTATAAACCAAGAGATCCAAGAAGCATGATGAATCCTAAACACAAGAATTATGAAGAAAATAATGCAAATGCTTGTCATAATCAAATTGCTGAAAACCAGTGAGAAAGCAAAATTTTTTTAAGTAATCAGAGAATAAAAATGCACAGAGAAATTCAGATGTGAATGATAGAAGACTTCTCACAGGAAACTGTGCAAGCCAGAAGACAGTTCAGCAACATCCTTAAGAATTTTAAAAAAATCATCAACCTTGAATTCTATACACAGTGGAAATATATTTCAAAAATAAAGATAAAAATTTTTTAAAGGTAAAATAAAGATTTTTTTCACACATACAAAGGCTGAAAGAATCCATTACCAGGTTTATACTACAAAAATTATTAAGGAATTTCCTTCATGCAAAATGAAAGTGATACCAGAAAAATTTGGATCCATAGAAAGGAATAAAGAGCATCAGAAATAGTAAATGTGTAGGTAAATAGGTAAGACTTTTTCTTATTTTTAAAAATCTCCTTATAAGACAATTGACTGAAGCAAAAATAATAAGAACGTATCATGGGATTCATAACTTGTGTGGAAGTACGATATATGACAAAAGTAGCACAAAGCCAAAAGTAGGAAGGAAATGAAAATATCATTAGATTCTTATATTATATGGAGGTGGTATAATATTGCTTGAAAATAATTTGTGATAAGCTAGAGATGTATACTATGAACAGAAAGCAGCCACTGAAAAGAAAACCCAAAATATTACAGCTAACAAGCCAACAAAGAGACAAAATGGAATCATAAAGAAAACTCAACGAAAAGAAGGCAGAACAAATAGGAAGAAAATAGAGAACGAATAGCAATATAGAAGGTTTGAATCCAGCTATAGAAGATTTGAATCCAGCTATGTACATAATCACATTAAACATACATGGGTTAAGCACCCCAATTAAAAAGCAGAGATTGTCAGATTGGATGAACAAGCAAATTCCCACTAAAGCCTAACTACGTGAAGCCACTTTGAATACAATTACACAAGTAGGACAAAAGCAAAAAGATCGAAAACATATACACGGCTAACACATTACCAAAAGTCTAGTTTCCATCCATCGCCATACAATCGACCTCCTTTACCCATTTCACCCTCCCCCCATCCCCTTTCCCTTCTGGTAACCACCAATCTGTCCTCTGTATCTGTGTTTGTTTTTCAAACTTAACATTTTTTAAAGAGAGAATCATCATACCTATGTGGAGTTTACCTTGGGAATACAAGCTTGGTTTAACATTTGAAAACTGATCCATTGAATTCACTGTAAGAGCAGCCCACAAGAAAAAAACAAAGTATGATCAGAAAATAATAGATGCAGAAAAGCTTTCTATACAAACAAACATCTATTCATTATAAAAACTGTGAAAACTAGGATAGAATGGAACTCCATCAACCTAAGAAAATGCATCTTATGAAAAACCTACAGCCAGCACCAAACATCATGGTAAAAGATTCTATGCCTTCCCCTCAACATCAGGAATCAGGTAAGTTGATTCTCCTCGTTGAACTACTTCTTTTCAACATTGTTCTAGAGGTTCCAGCAGTGCAGTAAGGCAAGAAAAAGAAATAAAAAGCAGCCATATTGGAAAGGAAAAAGTAAAACTGTCTTTATTCACAGACATATGAATCATTTATAAGGAAAATTTTATAGAATCTACCACAAAGCTACTAGAACTAAAAGGTGAGTTTAACAGTGTTTCTGGATATTAGGTTAATATATTTTGGGAATCAATTTTGTTTCTATATACTGGTAATGAATAAATGGAAGTTGAGATTTATAAAATAATACTATTCACAACAGCACCAAAAATATGAAACACTTGGGGATAAATTTGACCAAAGTTGTGCAAGATCTGTACGCTAAAAATCATCCAACATTGCTGAGAGAAATTAAAGAACATCTGAAGAAATGGAGAGATATATGGCGTTTATGGATCAAAAGATTTAATATTGGTAATGTGTCATTTCTCAAATTGATCTATAGAGTCAATATAAACTCATTCAAAATCCCAGTTGGCTTTATTTGTGTAAAATTGGATAACCACTTCTGAAAGTCATATGGAAATGCAAAGTATCTAAACTGCTAAAATAACTGGAAAAGAACATCAGCTGATGTTCGTGGTCCCTGAACTGCGCTTTGAAAAATGCTGCTCAAGGAAAATATATCTCTTGGCTACACCAACCCAGCCAGGGGTACCGTATGCCAGGCACAGTTGACCAGCTTGACCCAATCAGCCAGGCAGGCAGGACCCACCTGACTGGAACCTGGATCCACACTTTTTGTTTCCCTCTCTCCACACTGGCTCATCCACAGTTCATTTTTCTCTCCTGTCACTTCTTGTCTAGTGTTCTTACCTATCACTCCACTGGTTCTGGCTGGCCCTCCTCAAAAGTCTTCCCCTTGGGTTCACCAGTTCGGATCCTCGGCGTGCACCGACGCATCGCTTGGCAAGCCATGCTGTGGCGGCGTCCCATATAAAGCGGAGGAAGATGGGCATGGATGGTTAGCACACGGCCAGTCTTCCTCAGCAAAAAAAAGAGGAGGATTGGCAGATGTTAGCTCAGGGCCAATCTTCCTCACACACACAAAAAAAGTCTTTACCTTGTGGCTTTAGAATTCTCATTCCCCTAAACACCCCAAAACTGCCAGAGCCCTCCCCACCTTTAAGCTGGAAGAATCCTCCAACTAAGAGAAAAGGCATCGCAAAGTTTCCAAAATTGACTTGTAGAGGTGTTCTTTTTGCCTGGAAAGGCTAGAAACCACGTTCAGTCTAGTGGAAATGTGTCGGTGGCTCTTAAAACACCTTTATTTTTTTTCACAAATTTTTGTGTCTCTTTTTCTGACTGCATCTAGTTTTGAGATCTTGTGATGAGGTCAGTGGGTAATACAAGTGCATATTGTATTCGTATAGAAAAATTAAAAAAAAAAAGAGTAAGAAATGGAAATAAAAATACAATAAACTTTAAAAAGATGCTAATAACCATGAGTAAGGTTAATGCATTTTGCCTTATCAGTAGGTGTCTTTGTGTGACTAAAAGGTTTTTTGTTGTTGCTAGTGAACTGCTTCTGTCCATATTTTTAAATTAATTAAACAAAGAAGTCATTAGACTGAGGTGGCTTTAATGACTTAGTAGCCTATGGAAGCAAACCAAAACCTAGGTTTGTAATGCCTCAAGGTTCAGAAGTTGAAACCCAAAGACAGCCAATCACAAACAGCCAGTCAGGCTTTCCCAAATAACACAACTGCTCAAGCTACAGCCAAATAATTTCCTTGCTTTGCTTCCAAATCTTCTCTATACAAGTCTCTCCCCAGCTCCTATTGGTGGAATGCTCCTAACCACTTCCGGTTTGGAACTGCCCAATTCAAATAGGTTTTTGCTCAAAGAAACGTAAAATTTTTAATATGCCTCAGTTTATCTTTTAACAATATCAAGACATTGCCCATTTGCCCCCCTCCCCACCTCTACCTTTGCCTGCCTTTCCTTCTGAAGTGATTCCATCCCTTCCTCTGGCCTGGTTTGGGCCATCAGCCTTGCAATGGCCACTTTGTTTGAAGGTCACTTTGCTGGCATCTGGACCTCGGCTCTCAGGGAAAGCTGGCAGGAGAATCTCTTTCTCAGAGATAGGGGCAGCATTAGTGTCCTCTGAGTCGCCTATGTGCCTCTCCTCCTCCGGAGACAATGGAAACCTAATTTGGAAAGCTGCCCTATCTTGGAAGGCTCTGCTCACTCAGTTAAAAGAGAAGTTTATTTACATAACAACAGTAATCCTATAAATTGATTGACTGCTTCTAATTTGCATAGTGCTTCTGGGTCCATTACAGCGATGATATCAGGCAGGACTCTATCCAGAACTCCCAGCTCAGAGAACTAAGGAAAGGAGAGGCAAAAATGAGCTCATATAATTTGAAAGTCTAAGAGTAAACTTCAAGTACGTCTTGATACAGGGACTTAACTGCGTTCTGCCTTGTTTCTATCACTTGACTCTACCACTCACTGGGCTATCTTCATTCTTAAACTCCATGTTGGGCCCCTGGGGGACCCAGTTTATAAACCCATAATTGTTAGCAACATCTGCATAAAAGACCATGCAGCTCTCTCCCAGCGTTCCTAGCACAAGTTTCCTTGTGTTCATTGGCTCTCATGAGATCACATGATCATCCCTGAACCAATTACTATGGCTGGGCAAAACAGATACTCTTGTTAGCCAGGTCACAAGCCTACCCTGAGAGTTGAGAGTATGAAAAGTGGATCCACCAGGAAAATCAAAGTGCATTAGAAGGGTGCAGGCAGTGCTCTCGGTGCCCCACCCAGATCCTCAATACAACACCCGTGCATCCATCTCCCAGCTGCAGATGCTTGCTGCTAACAGCTCAAACTACTCCCTTCTCTGGAGGATTGCCTTGTTATTGATAGGAGCCCTCTCACCAAACATGCCTGGGGAATTGTGTCCTTCCCCTGGAATGGCCGGCAACCAATGACTGACTGATACCGGGTTATAAGGCCCAGCTCCCTGGTCTCTGGATAGGACAACCTCTGTGTCACAATTCAGGCTCCAGAGCTCCCTGTGGGATCCTGCTCAGGCTCTACATTGTTTGAAAACACTTCTTTGTGTCCCTTCCTCTCCTTCCTTCTCCTGCTTCCCTTGGAAAGGGAACTATAACGGAGCATTACAGTTTTGTCCTGAAAGCACTCCCTCAATAAACCACTTGCACAAGAATCCCTATTGCAAATTCTGCTTCCAGGCAACACAACCTAAGGCAGACAGGAATGGAAAAAGCATGTTAAGCAGCAAACACAATTGACCCCAATAATGAGATGATGACGGTGACCCTTACCATGTATTGAGGACCGCGATATGTACTGGTGACCATGCTAGATGTTTTACATACATTTCTTCATGGCCTCACTACAGCCTCAGAAGATGATCGTTATTATCCCTATTTTGCAGAGGAGGAAGCTGGGGTTTAGAGGGGGGAACAGAATTTCCCACACTTATAAAGCTAGGAGGGCCGGCCCCGTGGCTTGGTGGTTAAGTGAGCGCGCTCCACTGCTGGCGACCCGGGTTCGGATCCCGGGCGCGCACCGACGCGCTGCTTCTCCGGCCATGCTGAGGCCGCGTCCCACATACAGCAACTAGAAGGATGTGCAGCTGTGACACACAACTATCTACTGGGGCTTTGGGGGGAAAAAATAAATAAATAAAATCTTTAAAAAAAAAAAAAATAAAAAAAAAAAAAAAAAAAAAAAAAAAAAAAAAAAAAAAAAATAAAGCTAGGAGCTAGCAAACCTACACTTGAACTTATTAACCCTTGCCGCCAGTTCCTGCTGCTGAGAGACCAATTCGGTCATCTCCATCCTGCCTGGCAATAAAACACACCTCCCTTTATCTGCTATATTGTTTTTTAAAATGTGTAATGTGTGTCAGACACTCTGCTAAGCCTTTATATGCATTATCTCATTCAGTTCTCACAACCCTAAGAAGTGGGGTGTTATCTCATTTTACAGACTGAGACATGGAGAGGTGAACCAGTCCGCCAAAGTCACACAGCTAGTAAGTAGCAGAGCACAGATCTGGACCTGAGCATCTGACTCCAGGGCCCACATTCCCATCCTCTACTTTAATACTGTTACTCAAGTCCTTCCAAAATGCCCTAAGAAACCAAACTCCATCTAGCTATGGAAAACTAAAACAAGGAAGATTTCTCTTTTTTTCCACGGAGCCCTGACTTCCTAGATGTGTAAGAAAGTAATAATAACTCTGGATCATTAACCCATGACTCAATCTAGTTAAGTCAACTCCAAAAATTTCCAGAGGTGGATATGAAATTGTCTGTCTGCTTCATACGTTTATGATCTGGAAAAAAACCCTGAGAAGCATGTTTAAAACTGGGATCCATTTCCTTTAGTTACATAAAGAGAAGTTGGCTCATGACCTTTTTCATAATTGCCACAATTTTCCTAGGAGTTCTTTCTTTGTTGTCTGGCCCACCTTGGAAGTTAGCTCCCTAAGAGCAGAGACTGGATCAATCTTGTTTATCACTGTTTTCCCAACACCTGGCACTGCTGTGGCACATAGTTTGTTTTTAAAATATATCTTTGAGTGAATTAATTTTGAAAATGAAAGGAAATAGTAATCCCCTCAGGCTATGTGTCACTGATATAGAAACTTCCTTTAAAAGAGAGAACTAAATGACAAGGTTAGAGGTTTACTAACTCTTCATGATTCTACCAGTGATTAAAATCCTGTAGTTCCATTATTTTGTTCTGTTCTGAGGTTTCCAGAACTTAATTCTGCCTTGTAAATTAAGGTCAGAAAACTGGTAGAGAATGGAAATCCTCTGGGCTGTTTCTCCGTTCCGGAGACTTCAGTCACCATCAGTGCTGTCTTAATGAATCTCCACTCTTTTAAATTGTTATTTGGTCCTGAAGCAGGTCATTTGTAGCCCTCTTCCTCAGGACAGAAGGCAGGCTGCAGAAAAGAACAGGAAAACACAGATGAGGCAGAATGATATTAAGATGTACTCTCCAGGGCTGGCCCCGTGGCTTAGCGGTTAAGTGCGCGCGCTCCGCTGCTGGCAGCCCGGGTTCGGATCCCGGGCGCGCACCCACGCACCGCTTCTCTGGCCATGCTGGGGCCGCGTCCCACCTGCAGCAACTGGAGGGCTGTGCAACTATGAAGTGCAGCTATCTGCTGGGGCTTTGGGGGAAAAAAATAAATAAATAAAAATTAAAAAAAAAAAAAGATGTACTCTCCAAGTGTGGCTCCGCATTTAATTAACCTTTCTGAACAAAGAGTTCTCAGATGGCAGGCTCGCATTGTCAGGAGGTTGCAGGTGGTGGAAACTTCCTGAGTGGGACTGTCCAGAGCTGGATGTGGTAGGAAACCAGGGATGAGGCATCTCTTTGGAGAACTGGATCTCTAGCTGCTGGGAGCCTGGAGAATATAAACTTCTTAAGTCAACTCATCAAGTGGGAATTAATTCATCATCTCTCCATCACCCAATCACTGTGCTAGTTTATGCTGCCATCATGTTTCATTACCTCCTCTGAACTGGTCTTCCTGCATTCAGTCTCAATTCTAAGCCCTCCTTGCAATCTAAAAAAAAAAAAAATTATTTAATGAGCTTCGACTACATTCAGATACTCTAAGCATATTACATGGATTAACATGTTTAATCCTCACAACAGCCCAGTGGGGTAGGTAGGATTATCTTCATTTTGCAGAGGAGGAAGCAGGGGTTTAGGAAAAGGAAATGGCTTGCCCAAGGTCCCACATACTAGTCAACAGTAGAGTGAGATCCCAGTCCAGGGCAGCCCGATGCCAAAGACAGGGCTGTCCACTTGGCTTTCCTGCCTTTAGTCAACACCCAGGTGGACCCTCTAAAGCCCAGATCTGACCATATCCATCTATTAGCCTTCTGTGATTCTCTGTTACCCAACTAATGAAGTCCAGCTCCATATCCTAGCAGGTTTCCAAATTGGGCTTAAATCTAGGTCCCCATCTTATCCCCAACTCCCTGACACTCTCCCAATGTACCCATCACTCCATCCCCTCCAAACTTCTTACTCTGTTTCACACGCACTATTCTCCTTCATATCTCAGCACCTTTGCATATGCTGTTCCTCTGCTTGGAATGACCTTCCCTTCTTTCCCGTCTGTGGAATATTAAGTTACCATCAAAGCCCCAAAGGCACATCCTCTGTAAAGCCTTATTTGACTATCCAAGAAGATGTTCATCTCTCCTTCTTTGGTTCCCGTAGAATTTTTGCCAACCCTTTACCAGGGCACTTACGGTTTTGTACCATACCGGCCTACCCATGAGTCTGCTCACACGACTTGCTCAAGGACAGAAAGAGTGGTTTATTTGTCATGATATTCAGAGTGCCCATTCCAGTATTTTTCAACTTGCAGCAATTTTAACTCACCTGCGGGGGACATTTGGCAGTGTCTGGAGACACTTTTGTCGTCACAATTGGGGGAGGGCTAGTGCTACTGGCATCTGGTGGGTAGAGGCCAGAGATGCTGCTAAATATCCCAAAGTGGACAGATAGTCCCACGCAACAAAGAATTATCAAGTCCAAAATGTTAATATTCCTGAGGTTGAGAAACTCTGGCTTATTCCAGAGCCTGGTGACAGCAAGCAAATTGATGGGTGTGTCTTTTAGAGCAAGTATGGCTAGGAACTTCAATAGTGGTGGATGTTTGTTTTAGAGGACACAGGCTATACCCTTGGGAACTCAACTGGAAAATCTAGACAGAATCAAAGATGTTAAAGTCTTGTGAAACTGCTGTGGAAAAAAATATGAGACATACGTATTCTTCAGTCTTTTGCTGACCTGGGCTTTTGAAGATCAACACTTATTTGATATAGACAGGATACCTGGGATGGCAGAAAATACAAAGGAGCTCCATTCAGAAGAGAGGTTAAAATATGTTTTTTTCAGGAGCTACTGTGGGGAGGAAGAAGGGAGAATTATCAGGGATATAGGAGTGGCTGAGGAGTGTGATCTTATGGCTGTATTCCAGAATATATTGTAGACTGATTTAGATGGGAAGTGTGACTCATGCATGTGTCTAAAGAAACAAAGGCTGTGTTGTGTTGAGATGTTTTGAGCAGAATATTGAGAAAACTCTGGCCCAGAGAAAGGAAGGTTGTGGCTAATAATGAGTAATCAGGGCCCAAAAGTAGGGATTTCTTGAGTAAACTAATGAACTAATGATAATTATGCAAGAATTTTTGCTGGGTGGCTATATATAATTTATTATCTAAACTAGGAATCTCTTGAAAATAAAGGAGGTACTGGGCATAATTAATAGGGATTAATTGATCAGGCATAAATTGAGACTGTCCTAGGCAAATTGGAACTTATGATAATCCTACATATATTTTCAGTTTTAGTTCTTCTACTTAAACAATGAGTGGCATACATATGGCATACATACTGCTATTTCTTCTTCCTATGCCGGTAGCAGACATTACTAATTGATTACAGCACTCTTCCCCTCTGAATTAGTGTGTGGTCTTAAAGTCATTCTCAATAGAGCATGCCCACCCTTCTTACAAATTGACAGGCATTGGCATAAGAGATCAAATCCCTGCTGTGGGTGAGCACCCCACTTTTACACTCCATTCAGTTCCTCCCTGTCTTAATTCTCCCACTGCTTCTCTCCTCACTGGAGTTATCATTCTCAGGAATCTAGAATTCTAATTTAATAATTAAATTGTATTTATTAAGTAAATAAAATTAATTATTATAAAATAAGATCTGAATTAAATTCAGATTCCCATAAGCAGGCAAAATCTGAAACACAGGAGGTCCTTTTAGACATAACATGCAGACTTATTCGAATATTTTGTTATGCTTTTTTTTTTTAATGCTATATGATGTTTTATCAATTTGGTATCTAGAGTTAATTAGGCATGAATTTTAAATATGTTTTTCAATTAATGTTTAATAAAATGAAACCCTCAGATGGATTTCTGCTTGTTGGGCGTTGTAGAGTTTGATTAACGCGCCCATTTTTCCAAGAAGAGATTCCAGTTTCTATCTTGGCAAATACATCAGAAAATTCCAACTTGCTAAACTGAGTGGGATGAACCAAGAACAATAACTGATGGGCTGAAAGCTATAAGCAATTAAGAGACCCATCTCCATCTATGAATATTAATGGCTAACCATCGAGAACGTTGTGGGGCAAGGTCAGGGAGTATGGTAGGGAGTTTTCAAGGGTGATACAACACTTCCATTATTTCAGCCATAATGCAGATCAGTTACCTGGAAACAAGACTGACTCAAGGCATCTATCTTATTTAGTAAAATACTAGTGCATGTTGCTAAAGATTGATCTTTAATTCCGTAATCTTTCCTGTAAATTGCTATCCAGGGAACCCTTTGTGATACATGCTCACTAAAATCGAACCTCAGGCCTCAAAATTGGGCCTTAATTGAATCCTTATCAATGTTATAGGGTTGGTATTGTTCAACAATAAACACAGTATTTGATATTACCCAAAGTTGTTCATTGTAAATTAAATATTCATTGCAAATTAAAATACCATTACAGGTGTAAAACATTTAACTCTCTTTCTCTGTTGGATCTAGGCTACAGATGTATTTTATTTGACCCATATAATATTTTAGAAATTTTAGCATTTCCAATTTCTAAAAAACCTAAAAATCAGGAAATTTTACATTTATTAAAAGCATATTTTAAAACTAAAAAAATAAAAATAAAAAAATCCAATGCTGAAAAAGTAGACTATCTAGCAACACTGGATATCCATTCCCGTGAAGAGACAAGTTATTTTTCAGTTGCACCTGGCCATCTTCATTTATTATGTTTCCTTCCTGGCCCCTCAAGGTATCTTAGTTTGCAACACTTGGTTTAGCTTAATAAGTCAATCACAAAGGAATCAACCATGAAATTGAAGATGTAGTCACCCAAGAGTGTATTTTAATTTAAATTTAACATTAGCCAATGCTTCAGGCTAATGATGAACATCATCCAGCTGTTCCAACAAAGACACAGATACAGAGCTTCAGAAGAAGTTCTAGTCATTCAACCAACCAAATATTTACCCGAATACCTACTACGTGCCAGAAACAGTGTCAAGCATCTTGATAACAACATCAACTTGATCCTTGCTCAGAGATAAGCAGGACAAATACACGAGCTAATCGAAAATTGCAATACTGTGAATTGCTGGATTGGGAAATGTATTACGGAAACTGATGTGAAGCATGTTCCCTAGATTTTTAAATTATACCTGATACATAGTCAGTCTAGGAGGCAGAGGTAGGTTGAACAAGTTTATAAAACTGCCTTGGTCTTTTGGACTTGAAGAGGTATTTAGACATCCTGTCCAAGTTACGGTGAGAGAGTCAGAGGAAAGCTATAAGTGACTCACTCAAGGTCAATTGGTTTACATCATGGGCAGTACTAGAACTCAAGAGCTGGGCAATTTTATTTTTTCAAGAGAGATATGGATTCCTACTCACTGTTGTTACCTCACCAGGTCCGTTTTTGCCCGCCGCCCAGAAAGCCAATCACTGAGATGACGAGATTGCAGCGAAAGAGAGGGTTTAATCACAAGGCAGCCAAGTGAGGAAAACGGGAGAACAAGTCGCAAATCCACCTCCCCAAAAATAGGGACTCAGGGGTACTTATGGGGAAGGGGGTAAAGTGGTCTGAAAGGATTGGAGGTGAGGAGAGATGAGGTAATTGATGATCTGCGCAACCACAGTCAGGCTTCATGTTTCTTCGTAGGACACATGTTCACAGAATGGCGGCATTAGCATGCCCTGAGGGTGGAGTTCCAACCTCTTGCCATCAAAAGGGCCCAGTTGATGGGTTGGTGGTCTCAATCCGGCCTGAAGTGGACAAGGGGTTCAGTTCCTGAAAAAAAAAAAAAGCTAAAACACCCATTACCATGGTGACCCAGGCTCCAGGGAGATGTCATCTATAGGAACCTAGTGGGAGTCAGATAGCATATTGCCCAAACAGCACAGTTAACAATGAGTAAGTTTATCATGCAGATTTAAGTCCTCACCTTCCATTCTGATAAATTTCTAGGTAAGGCCATCCCCCCTGCTTTCTGGTGCAAGGAGGAAGAAACCTTTACAAATGGAGATTTTTCTTTCCAAATGTAAATGCCTCTCAGTAAGGGTAACTGGAACTAAGAATGGGCTTAGCAAGACCCACCCAGGTACCCAGAGATATCTATAGTAATGGCCTTTACTGGGGACAGGCCTCCCGTCCCAAACTCCTTTGGTCAGTTAGTGGGGTTGGGGGTCAAAATGTCATTCAGGCAGAAACAAATTTTGAGTTTGCAAATTCCAGTCCCCCATAGTTACTAGCTACTTAATCATCAATGGCTGTTTGCCGGTTTCAGTGTCTTGAAAATTGGGTCACTCTGTTGCTGGTAGATATGGAAAATATCATCAGGGAAGATTTGCTTCAGGCCACGGCTACGTAATATCTCCTGATTTCAATTCCTCTGCGGTCATTATGGTGGCAAAAAAATGGGCTGAAAGATATTTCTGTCTTGTGGGCATTCATCTAGAATACTTGGCCTAAATAATGATTATTTGTGTGGTTCTGGGTCAACCTGGAGGTCAGTCTTTAGTGCAATGCCAAGAGATATCATTATATTGAAATCAAGGGCTTGGCAGAGACTCGCGTGGCATGAGGGTCCAATTTATGATTGACAAAATGCTGAATGGGACGGCTAATCTCCAGAATGAAAGAATCAAATTGAGAAAGATCTCATTAGACTGGAACATTGGGCACCAGCCAAAAGATGTGCGTTAACAGGGATAAATATTGCTTTAAAAAAATCAATTTCTCAAGTAGACAATGGAGAGGATCAGGCTTGGCTGTGGTTCCCATGAGAAAGTCCCAGGATGTCTTAGAGGCTTATGCAAGCCAAAAGTGATGCAACGCCGTAAAAAGATGCTAATAGAGAAAACTCTCCCGGCTAATAAATAACAAAACTGCAACTCAAATTGATTAAAGCAACATGGAGAATTGACTGGATCATATACATAAAAGTCCAAAGGTGAACTCTGAATGTTAGCCATTTTTTAATGTGTAACAAACAACTTGCAAACTTCAGTGGATTTCGACAACAAACACTTATTTTTCTTTCTCATAGGTCCATAGCAGCAGCTACATTTTGGCTGATAGAGGTTGGGCTTGGACTCAGAACTTCTGGTTGGCTCTGACTGCTCTATGGGTCTTCAGTCTGGGGTCCAGCCAAAGAGGCAGTGGCAATTTGAGCAGAATCACCTCATGGCTGATCACAGGATCTTAAAAGGGGTGAGTGGAAATACGAATGCTTTAAGGTCTCTGTTTGGAACTGGCAGCCGTCACACCTGACCGCAGTCTGTTGGCCGGAACCAGTCATGTGACCAGCCCAGCATCAGTGGAGTTGGGAAATATAATCCACCCTGTTTATTAGGAGATATTGTGGTTGCAAGATAAAGGACATGAATGTGTAATTCTAATGCAGAGAGAGAGTGATTCAATCTCCCACATTCCAGATTCAGTAATTCAAATGATGCTAACAGAAATCATTTCTTTCATCTCTCTACTTTTCACTATGTTGACTTTGAGTGCTTAAACCAAAGTAAACCACAGCTTACTTTCTATGTTAACATGACTTTACTATTTCACTGTCTTCATCAACATAATTTTACTATTCCAGAAAACTCTTGCCCAGCAAGATAAAAGTTGCAAATAACCTTATTGTTTGTTCAAGGAACTTTGTGAAAGACCCATCAATTCTTCAATAAAAAGCATTCAACAATATTTTATGCCCAAGATTCTTTGAACCTCTCATCTCAAATTTCTCATCTTGCTGCGTTGTGTCTACTAATTCTAAACTCTTAGATCACAATCCTTACTAATTCTAACAGTCCCCACATTAGAGACCCATCTGAAATAAACTTCAAAATCTCAATAGATATCTCAATTTTGTCCTCCCTCCTCTGAGATGCTACTGAGATCCTATCAAGGTAGTAAAGTGGTAAAAACCAACTCAACTTTGTGTTATCAGCAGGTTGTTTTGGTGATATTCTGGGAAGCCAGCCTCCAATATCCTCATTCTCAGGATATCATCACAAGGCTGCAAAAATGGCCACCAGCCCCTTCAAGTTTATGTTCTAAAAGCTGAGCATCCTTAAAAGAAAAGACAAAGACTGGTTCTTGGTAGCTCTAGGGGAAGTCCTAGGTAAGGCTTTGATTGTCCCAGGTCAAATCACATGCCCAACCATAAACCAGTGAGGTCCAGTTGTGCTCTGATTGGCTATGCCTGAATCTCTTGGCTATAGCCAGAAGTGAGAATGGAGTAAACCCCTCCTGAACCACATACATTGAGAGCAGGGGAGGTGTGCTTCCCCAGAGGATAATTGAGCATCTGATACCAGAAGAAGAGGGAATGGATGTTAAGTAGATAAAAATGACAGATATTTGTTACACTATCTTAGCCAGTAGTTATTACTTGATTCCATATAAGAGAAGAAAAGCTTTATTGCACTGCTTAATACTGATCTCTATGAACTGTTTTATATCCAGAAGAGAGAGTGATGATAGTAATGGGATGGACACTAATTTAATGGTGAAGTCTGCACAGTTTATCCAGAACAAGGAGAGACCTTGAAGGTCTGTCATGTATAAAAGAGACAAATCTCTCATGTATAAAAGAGAATAAACCTGATTCACATCTGATTCAATTCAATTCAACTCACAAAAATTGGGCTTTGTTATGGACTGAATGTATGTATCCCCTCCCCCAAATTCCTATGTTGAGGCTCTTACCCCCAGTGCGACTGTACTTGGAGTAAGGAAGTAATTAAGGTTACATGAGGTCATAAAGATGGGGCCCTGATAGGACCAGTGTCCTTATAGGAAGAAACACCAGAGAGCCCTCTCTCTTGCTCTCTCTGTGTACACACCAAGGAAAGGCCATGTGAGGACATAGTGAGGAGGCAGCTCTCTGTAAGCCAGGAAGAAAGCTCTCACCAGCACTGAGTCACAGGACTTTGATCTTGGACTTCCAGCCTCCAGAACTATGAGAAAATAAATTTCTGTTGTTTAAGCCACCCAGCCTATGGCAGTTTGTGATGGAGCCTGAGACGACTAATACGGGTTTCAAGTTAACTTGCTACGTAGTATTCTTTGATTTCAGTGAGTGGTTGACAGCTTCCCCACTAGATCCTGACCATAGCAAAAATCCTCTGTCAAGTACTGTGTTAGACACTAGAGCAACGTCACAAAAGGGACCCTGACCACATGGCTGTTAGGAGAAATTATCCAAAATTTAGAAATAAGACCAAAAAATTGCATAACATGTCTTCTCAATGTCATGTCACAGCATTATTTAAGAGTTCTGCTCACTTGAGATTTATTTAATTCTCTTAGAGAATGTACCTGTACTGCCTTTGCTATTTGTTCTTGGATTAGATATCAAATACTATGAAGTGACATGTCATCTTACAGATTTCTATGCAGTGGAAAAGATAGCCCTAGAGGTTACAGTTTTATTGTCCTATAGGACATTACTCAGTTTTGTACCTAACCTAGTAATTTTATTTATATTTTTTTTATTGTGGTTACATTGGTTTATAACATTGTATAAATTTCAGGTGTACATCATTATACTTCTATTTCTGCATAGATTACATCATGTTCACCACCCAAACACTAATTACAATCCATCACCACACACATGTGCCTAATCATCCCTTTTGCCCTCCTCCCTCCCCCATTCCCCTCTGGTAACCACCAATCCAATCTCTGTCTCTATGTGTTTGTTTATTGTTGTTTTTATCTTCTACTTATGAGTGAGATCATACGGTATTTGACCTTCTCCCTCTGACTTATTTCTCTTAGCATAATACCCTCAATGTCCATCCATGTTGTCTCAAATGGCTGGATTTCATCTTTTCTTATGGCTGAGTAGTGTTCCATTGTGTATATATACCACATCTTCTTCATCCATTCCTCCCTTGATGGGCACTTAGGTTGCTTCCAAGTCTTGGCTATTGTGAATAACGCTGCAATGAACACAGGGGTGCATGTATCTTTACGCATTGGTGTTTTCATGTTCTTTTAATCTAGTAATTTTATTCTAACTTTTTATTTTCAAAATGCCTATTAATACCCAGTTCTTCAAAATGTTCTTTGAATAAGTTTTACCTTTTTACTGATTCCTTCATTAAAGAGTGAAATAAAATCTAGACATGTGTTCAATTTATATTTGCATGAAAGTCATGTTTTTAACTTTTTGAAAATTATAGGTAGAGCTTTGATAGAGCTTTCTAGTCGACTAGGAGAGAAACATTAAGCAAATTACAAGTGGGAAGGGTATTGAGGAAAGGTAACTACAGTGTGCTGTGGGGCCATGTAATAGAGGATTTAACCTAGTCTAAAGCATTGGGAATGGCTTCCCTGGAAAAGTGGCATTTCTTGAAGCATAAGTGGGAATTAGTCAAGTGAAGGCAAGCAAGTTTGGGGCTAGTGTTGGGTCTGCTGCAAAGACCCAAGGTGATAGGTGAAAAAGAGGAGGTGGGTAGAATCAATGAGTGGAAGCCATAAAGAGCGTATTTTTCACTAAAGTTGTCTGATATAGAGTGCCCAGCCTCCCACGGATGTCAGAATCCTCAAAATGAGAATGGAAGGGGAGCTCATGCACCTGCATCTCTGATCAGGCTTGCATATGGCTTTGGTTTCTAGGTAAGTTGTCAAATGACTCCTACAAAAGAAATAGCTCAGAGGCTTATCCCTGAGACTCACAGCTCAGCTTCAGAGAGCAGCAGACAGTTTCCTTCTCCCCACCAATTGTGGAACCCAGGAGGGGAGGAGGGGAGAACTTTCCATAAGCCCATCAGAAAAGGCAGCTCCCCCATTCTTCTCATTTGGTTGCAAATTTCAGAACTCCAATAGTAAGGGGGGATCATGTGGCTTGTGTTGCCAAGATCTTCAGCCACTGTCATAAAACAAGATAACGAGATAACTAATGCAATAGAAGGAGGTGACTTTTCATTGAGGCTTGCTGGGCCCCAACTTCTCAGGCACAGGAAGGTCTTTGACCTGGAAGAATACAGGGTGAAGTACTTTATTCAGCATACAACCATCCAGGCAATGCCAACCACACAGAGAAATCTCTGTTTGGATTTTTGACTCTGGTCAGAATAGTGTGGACTTCAGAGACACACAGACCTGGGTTTGTATCCTGGCTCTGTCACCTACTAGCTCTGTGACTTTACACAAGTAGACTCAGCTTCTTCGTCTGTAGTAGGGGATAATAACAGTCCGTACTGTCACTGGACAAAATTGGGCTTCTCTTGCCCAATGTGTGTTAAAAAAAAAAGCCAATTATTACTACATCAGTTTTTGGGAAAAGAAATCAGTTTTATTGCGAGATCAATCCACAAGGAGACAGGGGCATGTGCTCTCAGATCTGTCTCCCTGATCCAGGGCTTGGGGCACAATATATGGGATGAAGGGCAGGGTGGTCTGAAGTATGGGAATAGATGACTGGAGGTGAGGAGAAGTGAGGTAATTGATGACCTGTGCAAGCATAGTCCAGCTTCATGCCTATTCATAGGACGCATGTTCACAAAATGGCAGCATTACCATGATCTGAGGGTGGAGTTTGTAGCTCCTTGATGTCAAAAAGTTCACTTATTGGGCATTGCACAGGCCCAGTTGATGGGTAGGTGGTCTCAAGTGGCCTGAATTGGACAAGGGGTCTCCGTTCCTGAAAAACCACTCTGAATTACTCTGTTGATAAGATGAGGTCAGTTAACTGGTCCTGGAGCGCCCGCAGTTACAATGCAGGCAGAATGCTTAGTCCAGGGTCCAGCATGGAGTAAGCGTTATCTATTGTTATTATATTATTATAACTATAGTAACAATGATAATTATGATATAATAATAATAATATGATGATGATCATCAAGGCCTGTCTGTAATTTCTCACTATTATAAAAATTTGATTTCAAATTCAGTCTTTTTTCTATCGCAAGTTTCGTCTTCAACTGGTTTCAGAAGGCAGGTCAGTATCTTAGGGAAAAACACAATGAGTTTTGATACCTGCCATTCAACTTGGAGGACCAGGTGGTTTAAAGTGAAGAGATAAGTGACCAACTCATCTTGGTTTGCTTGAGTCCTTCCTCGTTTTAGCACAGAAAGTCCCATATCCTGGGAAATCTCCCAGTTCTAGGCCAGCCAGGACAGTTGGTCGCCTTAATTATAGGACTGACTCAGATTGCACAGTGAGTCATAGAACCAGGACATAACCCTAGGCTTCCTGACACCCAGCTGGAAGGTGCCCTCAACAGGAGTAACTCACCAACACCCTGTCCTGGGGTAGGGGGAAGAGGAGCACATACTGAAAAAAGTGCTGATTTATAAGCTTTAGGGCATAGCTTTTTGCAATGGGTACTACAAGTGAATGATGCAGACCAGGGTCTCCTGCAGCAAACCACACAATGCTTTCTAAGTGGGCAGCTGCTATTTAGCAATTGTGGGAATGTGAGCCCAGTGTTGCCAAATATACTGATTATTCAAGAGATGGCAGATATCTGAATTTTTTAAAATGTGAAATCTCCCCATTTTCAATGTTGGCAACTAATTCCACTAAAACAAACCAAAAAACCTGTTTGAGCCAAACAAAATACATTAGTGGGCCAGATGAGGCCTGCCAGCCCGCAATTTACAATCCTGACCTAGACCAGGCTTTTCCACATCTCCAGGCCTTTGCACGTGCTGGTCCCTCTGCCTGGTACACGATTTCCTACTCTTACTCTTCAGACTCTTACTAAACTCTTACTCACCTTAGGTATCAGAGGCTATGGATCAACGACACCACAGACCCTTGGTTTTCTTGCCACCTTTTGAAGAGTCCCAAGGCTCTGTCCTTGGATGTCTGTTTTCTATCTCCATTTCCTTGTTCATTCATCCTCATGTCTTTAAACATTATCTCTAAGCTAATGACTCCCAAATTTTATTACCAGCCTAGAACTCTCCCCTGAACTTCAGACCCATATATTCAACTGCCCACTCAACATCTCTTCTTGATGCCTAATAGGCATTTAAAACTTAACATGTCCAAAACTGGACTTTTGATCATGTGCTTCTGAATCCATCCCTTCTCAATCTCAGTGAATGCTGACACCATTCATCTATTTCTCAGACCAAAATTGGAGCCATCCTTGGCTCCTCTCTTTCTGTCAAATCCCATATTGATCCTTCATTAGATTCCATCAGCTCCCCCTTCATGATACATCCAAAGTCCAACCTCTGCCACAACCTTGATCCAAGAAACCATCATTTACTACTTGGGTCAGAACCATAGTCTCCATGCTCGTTTCCTGGCTTCTACCACTCACAATGGCCATTGATCTGCCCTCCTCTCTGGCCTCAATTCCTACTGGCTGCCCCGCTATTCTTATCGTGGTCTCTTTGCACTTGCTGTTTTCCCAGCCAAAAGGCTTTTCTTCCAGGGATTCATGTGGCTCATTCCCTTGCCCCCTTCAGATCTATATGCAAATGTCACATTTACAGTAACATAAGGCTTTGAAAATTCAAAATTTGCAATTACCACCCTACCCACCACCATCCCCCCATGCCAGCCCACCCCACCGACCAGACCCCATGACACACTATTGCTTTCACCTGCTTTATTTTCTCCTTAGCATTTATCGTCATCTACATTCAATATATTTTACTTTTCTTGCTTTTTGGTTATCTCACTTTTCTCACTAGCTCCTAGAGGGCAATGATTTGTGATTATTTTTTCTCTTTTCTATTTCTGGACACTAAAACAATGCCTGACACAGAATAAGTGCTCAATAAATACTTATTGAGTGAATGAATCAAAGAACTAAGAGGATATTAGGTGGATGATCCAAAGGAGTGGATGTCATTTAGGAACTATTATGGAATTTGAATAAATCGGAATAAATACATTGCTGCCCAGCAAAAATAAAGTCAAAAGAAAAATAATAAGCTGAGGAAAAACTATTTTTGCAACACCAATGACAGAGAAACAATCAATTTCTTTCATTGAATAAGTGCTCTTTCAAAGAAATAAAAGATAGCTAATATCCTAGTAGAAAAATCAACAAAGGACACAAACAAGTAGTTCAAAGGAGAGGAAAAGAAAAAAACAAATGGCTAATTAACATATGAAGAGATGCCTAACCTCTCCCATAAGTAAAGAAATGCAAATTAAAGCAACGAGATGCTAATTTTCACCCAATAGGCTGGAAACTATAAAGATATTTATAATACACAATGTTAGTGAGAGCTTGTGCAAATACTGAGTGTGCAAATCAGGGCAGCCTCTGAGAAGGCAATTTAGTCGCTACGATACAAACTGCAAGACACATATCCTATGATCTACCCGGAATTTATGCTACACAGCCTTGCAGAAATGCATTAAGATATATGCACAAGGAAGTTCACAGCAACATTGTTTATAAAACAGAAAGACCGGAAACAACCTAAATACTCATCAATAGGAGTGATGTTAAATTTTTGACGTAGGTCAATACTGTCCCATTTTATAGATGACAGTATACACCTATTTGGAAAAACAAAAAGATTAAAGTAGATCTGAATTATTTATACGGAAATAGTAAGTGGAAAATGCAATATGCACAACAATGTGCTTAGTTTTATCCTTTCCGTGTAAAAAAAAGGATATGCTTACATACATATGGTTGTACATGCAGAGAAAATTTATGAAAAATATACAAGAAACCATTAACAGTGGTTCCCCCTGGGAAGGGTAATGGGAGATCTGAGGAGGGAAGGAGACTTCGGTTTCATTTATATGTTTTCAAAATATTTAAATGATTTTTGTATTTATTTTTTTTAATAAAAATCTTTTTTTAAAAAAAACACCATTTCCCCAAAATAGACATTGAGTATTTTTAGTTACACATCCTAGGACCACTAGGAGGAGATTGCCTGTTAGATCACAGGCTCCCCACTCCCCCACCTCAAATGGGAATTTTCACTGCTTCTAACTATCTTAACTGTACGTATGAATCAGAATAGGAGCACTCCCCTTACAGCATTCAATCTGGGCAACGGCGCCTTCCTACAAGCTGACCACAAAGATAATTGCATTACGACCGCATTTCCCCCTCTCCAGGCTCTGTCCCCAGGACAGGCTTTTAGAGAAAGAAAAATCATGAAGAGCTTTTATCCTTGACTCTAAAATGCAGTGTGTTGGGCCGGCCCCCTGGCTTAGCGGTTAAGTGCACGGGATCCGCTGCTGGAGGCCCCGGGGTTCAGATCCCGGGCGCGCACCGATGCACCGCTTCTCCGGCCATGCTGAGGCAGCGTCCCACATACAGCAACTAGAAGGATGTGCAGCTATGACATACAACTATCCACTGGGGCTTTGGGGAAAAAAATAAATAAATAAAAATTTAAAAAAATAAAATAAAATAAAAAATAAAATGCAGTGTGAAAGCCTTGTAACAACCTGTAAAAATGAAGAGTTAATGTAGGCAGAAAACTTCAGGTCCAGGAATAACTTGCTCTTTAGAGTTGAGGATATTGTGCTTTGCATAATAACAGCTTCTAATTAGGATGTATTTTTTTTTGTACCTTTTGACCACTTTCACCCATTTTACCCACCCCCACCTCTGGCAACCACCAATCTCTTCTCTATCTATGAACTCCAGTTTTTTTAGATTCCACATATAAGTGAGATCATACAGTATTTGTCTTTCTCTGTCTGATTTATTTCACTTAGCATAACGTTTTCAAGGTCCATCCAATGTTGCTGCAAATGGCAGGATTTCCTTCTTTTAATGACTGAATAATATTCCATTGTGTATATATAGCACATTTTCTTCCTCTATTCATCTGCTAATGGACACTTAGGTTGTTTCCATGTCTTGGCTATTGTGAATAACACTACAATGAACATGCGGAATGAAGGTATCTTTTCAAGATAATGATTTCATTTTCTTTGGATAAATATCCAAAAGTAGGATTGCTGGATCGTATGGTAGTTCTATTTTTTAATTTTTTGAGGAAATTCCCTACTGTTTTTAGGATATATTTAGAATAAGGACAAGACCAGGTAAAACAAAACAAAACAAAAGTCATCCTTCTCACTTCAGTATTGAAAATCCAAGATTACATTTTAAGATAATGCCTTTCATTTAGCCTTCTTACGTTTATGCTAATGCATATCAATTTGAGAACTCTTTATGCTTCATCTAGATCTTTCATGCAGAAGTCAGGTTTATATCCATGGTCAGTGACCAAAATTTCAACTCCTGGATGCAGTGAGGAAAAAATGATGATGTTGGTAAATAGAGATATAAATAGAAGTGGAAGTAGGAGAAATAGTAGAATTGAAAGTAGTAGAATTAGGAAAAACAGTGGTAATAGAAATAACAGTAATAGATGCAGAAGAGGCCCATGTGGTAGTGACGAAGAGTCTCTCATTGACCAAACTCTGCTCAGATTCCCCTGAACTCTTTTCCAACTAGGGCTGAATTTGGATTCCCATGTTTGTCTCTGCATTGTCCAATTTGAACAAGAATCCTGCTAGGTTGGTTTAGCTAGACTCTCCCATCCTCTATATCGGATCACCCTCAATATCTTTATTTATTTATTTATTTACTTTTTGTGAGGAAGATTAGCCCTGAGCTAACATCCGTGCTAATCCTCCTCTTTTTGCTGAGGAAGACCAGCTCTGAGCTAACATCTATTGCCAATCCTCCTCCTTTTTTCTTTTTTCCCCCAAAGCCCCAGTAGATAGTTGTATGTCATAGTTGCACATCCTTCTAGTTGCTGTATGTGGGGCGCGGCCTCAGCATGGCCAGAGAAGCGGTGCGTCGGTGCGCACCCGGGATCTGAACCTGGGCCGCCAGTAGCGGAGCACGTGCACTTAACCGCTAAGCCATGGGGCCGGCCCGGATCACCCTCAATATCTAATTGTGCTCCTCATCCTCCATCATCCCCCAGGCGATGTCAGATCACCTGACCTGTCTTCAGCATGAATCCTGTTAGGTTGGTTTAGTCAGAATCCTCCTTACTCTCGATGTTGCCTCTTGGTAATTTTCCGTCTATTGACCTCCACCATGCTCCTTGGATACAAATTCCCACTTGCCCATCTGTATTCAGTGTTGAATCCAATCTCTCTCCTCATTGCAAGATCCCATCCCATTCCTGTGGTCCCCACACCTATCATGATGGCCCCTTTCCCTTACACCATGAGCTTCACAAGGACAGGGACTTTCACGTCTTGCTCTCTGTTATATGCCCACCATCTAACACTATTCTTTTTTTTTTTTTTTTTTACCCTTCTACTCACTTTCCAAGTATTCTTTTCATGACTTTGTTTTCCTTGAAATAACTGCACATACAGCTATTTAAATTAATTAAAATTTAAAAAAATTAAAATTCAGTTCTTCATTTGCATTACTCACATTTCAAGGGCTTAACAGCCACATGTGGCTGGTGGCCCCTGGATTGGACAACATACACATACAACATTTCCATCATCACAGAAAGTTCTATTGGACAGGCTGGAATAGACCATTTCAGGACATTGTAGGTGTTCTCAGATTTGAGTCCTCATTTGAGACATTGCTGACACTGATCCCAAGATGTACTTGGATGTATTGCTTCTCCAAATGTTCAGAATCACCCAGCAAAATCCGTGTGAACCAAAGGAAGGCAATAATGTCATCCTATGAGAACCACCAACTCTCATTTCCATGCACATATAGCTTTGGGTGGTTTGGGATGGTCACACCATATAACATTTATGTGGTTCTCAGAATCCCCAAAGCCCAGCCTCTGCATCCACAGTCATCATCCTCTCCATGGATCCTCTCCACGGGTGGGATGTTGCATCCACATGGAGGTAGGGGTGCCGGGGATGGAAAGGGAAAGGAAAAAAGGCCATTTGGTGGCGCTGTTGCCATGAAGCCTCTCGATGTCCCTCCTGATTCCCTAAATGTAGCAGGTGCTGAGTGAGCAGTGACAAAGGGCTTCTTTGAAGCCAATCACCCCCATTTTAATTATTTGATCCAATGGAGTGCAATGATTTGACTGGCTTAAGTTCAAAATGTTTCTAGGCAGCCAAAACTCAATTAGGGGACATTAACTACTCCTCAGTTACAAGATAGACTCTGAAATTCCACTGAAACTGAAATCACATTTGAGTGGAAGTTTCTAACTGTCAGGCTGGAGGATTCAAAAGCAAAAACAAAAGGAAGAGAAAGACTTGGGACGAAAAGTAGAAGAGGAAGAGAAATGGAGGCTACAAGACAGAATACATTTAGTCAGAAGAAATAGCTCACAAAAGTAGTCCTTGGGGATTTAAAAATAGGATTAACGGCTTCAACAGGCAGTTATTAAGGAGCAAAAGATGCTCTCTGTTAAGTGCTGTGGAGAATATAGAGGAGAGAGTGCTTGTGTTTTGATCAGACAGATCTGACTTAAAATCCTAGCCCTTCTGTTTTCCAGCTGTGTGACACTGGTGAAATCATGCAGCCTCGCGATGCTTCCATTTGGTGGTGCCCACCTAAAAGCACCATTGTGAAGAGTACATGAGAGAAGAAAATGGAGCAGAGCACCTAGCATGCATCTGGAAGACAGTCGGGTCCTAACCAAAGAAAAGGATGTGGATGGGCTTGCCTAGGAAGAGTAAAGAGAGAGAAGAGACAAGGGCCCAAGGTCAAGCCCTGAGAAACATCAGCATTCCTTAGAGAGGAAGGTGGGAGACGAGGAGGCAGAGGCTATGGAGTAGCCACTGAGATCACAGAAAAACCAGAACGGGTAGAATTCCTGAAGCCAAGGAAAGAGAACGTTTCAAGATGCTCCCAAGAGGTAACGAAAAACAAAGACTGAAAATGTCCATTTATAACCATGTGCAGCCATTAAAAATGACGTGTTGATAAATAGCGGATGTCGTAGTTGTTCATGATACATTGCTTCAAGGGAAGAGTCAGATTACAAAACATTTATATATTTATAGAGAAAAGCTGCTGGTTGAGCTAATTATTTACTAGCTCATCTATTCAACAAATATTCTCTGAGTGCTTGCTACATTCTAAGCACTGTTCAAAATACTAGAGACATGGGGGTAAAGGAGACAGGCACTTCATGGTGCTTACATGCTACTATGCATGCGCTTATATGAGATTATGTGTATATTTACACACACATACATTACTACACACACACGTACATATCTGTACCTTTGGTTGGAAATGAGATATATGTGATGGATGATTAAATTGGACAAAATCATATTTATGCATAGCATATTGCTTATATCACAAAATATGGCAGACGATATTAACGATGATTCATCCAAGTGGTGGGACAGTGTCTGAACGGTTAAGAGCCCAACTTTTGGGTCAAGCAACCTGAGTTCAACTTATTTTTGCTACCTACTAGCTGCCTAGCTGAACAAGATACTTGACCCCACTCAACCTGTTTTCTCTTCTCTAAAACGGAGATAATAATAGCCCCTACCTCGTAGTGTTGTGGTGAGAATAAAATGATATAATGCAAGTATATGCCTAACTCAGCCATTATTTTTAATAACTTTAGCTTGCCCAGATTTTACAATTTTTTCTGTAATTTGGGTATATGTCTTTTGTAATTAGGAAACATAATAGAAGTTGTTTAAAATAATAATTCTTAGTGGAGAGCAGTGAAGGCCAGCTCTGTGGAAATTAAACGCTTGAAGAGGAGAAAGAGAAGGTCATATGTATCACAGTCTGCGTGGGTCAAATATTGGCACTTTGCTATTTTGCTGTTGAAGCTGAATCACAGCAAGATCATGTTACCAAAGATGGGAAGTGAGCTAAACCAAATAAAATAAAAATCCCATTTCTGCAAATGGTGTTGTAACAAGGTGTCCATGAGAGAAGTGAGCATTACAAGACTTCCTTGAAAGCCCAGAGAAGACAAGTCACTGTCCCCAGGTCAAGAATGAAAACTAGAATTCTGGCCTCTGGTTCCCATATGTCAGGGCCGTTTATATTACACCTCATCTCCGGGGAATGATTACTTCCAAAGATACTCTCTGTTTGGTGGGTTCCCCACCTCTCGTTCTAAGAAGACATGTGCTTGCCCAATTTCTGAAAGACTATCTTTCATCTTTCTACATTCAAAAGTCAATTTAAAACAAGTCAATAAAAGAATCTGCCAATAAAAGAATCTGGTAACTATGTGCTTGAAACTATGTCTTTTCAGTTTTTCGAATAAAGGAAAAAACAATAATATAAAAAGTCTTCACAAGAGAGTCAGGGGGCCCCAAGTGTACTAGCATAAGAGGTCACTGGATTATAATTTGTTTCAAATAGCCCTTGGAGGGTGGTCATGTCAATTTTCCTCCTTATGCAGGAATCTTTTCTAAGACACCTCTGAAGGGTGGTAATTGAACTAATATTTATTTAGCAAATATTGTTTCCAGGTGCTGAGTTATAATCTATTCCCCAGACAGCATCCAGAGTGATCTTTTTGAAACCTGAGTCAAACCTCCAACGGTTTCCCATAACGTTGGAATACAATCCAGATCCTTTCCCTAGCTTACAAAGAGGCTTACAAATGGCTGCTCCTCTGACGCACCTCCTTCCACTCCCCCTCATCTATTACACTCCGCCTTCTGGCTGTCTTCCAGACTTTCAAACATGCTCAGTTCATCCCCCCCGCCCCCCAACGGCTCTATACCAGCTACTCTCTGAAATGCTTCTCCCCCAGGTCAGTGCATGGACAGATCTCCCTTATCACTCAGGTCTCAGTTCAAATGTCTCCTGCCCCAAAAGTCCTTCCTTGATACCTGATCTAAAATAAGACCTTCCCTGGTCACCCTCTGTCAACTCTCCTGTTCTATTTCTTCATAGCCCTAATTGCTACCTAGACTTATCTTGTGTTTCAGGTCAGGTTCTCTCAAAGCAGAGCCTGGGGATTTTTGTGCAATTGAATGACTTACTAAAGGAGTGCTCTTGGGAGAAACTTGTAAGAGAGTGCAGGAAGTAAGACAGGACATGAAAAAGGCTGAGCAAGCATACAGTTCCAGTGACATGTAGCCTCAGCCCTCTGGGAGCTCTGGAGCATGAACTGCACCACTGAGTTTGTCCTGCCTTGAGGCAAGGGAGTTGGTCTTTCGTGTCCACACATCAGTTAGTCAGTGACCAAGGGCTACCCTGGACTGGGGGACATAAACTTTGAGGCCACCCCAATCGCCCAATGGCAAGCCTTTGCACAAGGTTGTAGGTGTGAACTGCTAGGCAGGCAACAGCTGGGGAGACAGATGCACCAACCAAGAGGCTCAGAGCAGCACATCAACAGCATCTGCAACATCTGCTCATTTATCATTTTAATTGATTCCTGTCTGTCTACCCTGCTAGACTTGAAGCTCCATGAGGGCAAGGATATCATCTACTTTATTCACTGTGTGTCACTACTTAATGCGTAACAGGCACTCAGTAAATATTGGTTAAATGTTCAAAGAATTAATTAATAAATTAAGACACTTCATTTACTCTACTAGCTAATCCTTACAATCACCTGGGAGGCAAGACCTTCAGGTCCAAGTTCTTTCCAGGCTCAGCTCCAAGCTTGTCCATCTGAGAGACAATTAACCAGATGGCCTGGAGAGAAATAAATCACGAGGGCAAACTTCCCTCTAGCCTTTACCTTGAGCCTTTCTCCCTATTCTGTGCTACCTCCCTCCACACATACACCTAAGCGTTCCTTTTTTTCCCCAAGTATTTATTCCCCAAACTCCAGACCATGAGATCAAATAATCACAATCAGCGTTTAATCCCCGTACTGTTTCTCTTATGCCTCACTTTGTTTCCATGCGTGTTAAGAATATTTTAAAAATAAACATCAGTTGTCATTAGTAGAGCTGTTAAGGTCTGTATGTATGACTTAGCATGCATTAAGGTTATATAGTGTTTTAATATTTAAAACTAAATGGAATGAATTACCTGGCCAACAGGATAGTTGAAGCATGTTTCATCCTCATTCATGTCTGGGGACTTGTCAGATATGTTAAGGCAGAATGCTCTAGGAGCTCACTCCTTTTAAAGTGATTTGCGCATCTGCAGCATCAGCATCATCTGGCAGCTTGTTAGAAATACAGAATCCCGGGCCCCACCCCAGAATTCCTGAATGAGCATCTGCATTTTAACCAGACCCCCAGGTGATTTGCATGCACATCAAAGTTAGGGAGGCATTGCCTTAAGACAACTGCATCCAGCCTTCATACTGTTCCCCCTTTGGTGAAGCTAATTATTTTGGAATATCCTTGTTAGTTCCCTAGATTTCTCTTGCCCTGAGTCAAGGAAGACCATAATAGGAAACTAGATCCTCCTCCAGTCTGTAAAAGTAAAAAAAAAAAAATCTTGGGATCGTCAAAGTGAGATACTTGTCTTGGAGCGAGATTTTCCGAAAGGGATAGCATAAAGAATATCTGATTCCGGAGAAATGAGCATCAACAGACATCACCACCTCCACCTACTCTCTTTTCTTGAGCTTCAGAAAGAGAAACTTCTCCTCCATCATGTGGACTGATTCTGTCTTTGTCTTTTTCAGGTGACCTAGAGGCCTTCCACAGGTTAGTTGGCCAGGGGTAAATTGTAAGTCTATGATCAGAAGAAAAGGACGGATGGCTGTCATTGAGTGACCAAAGGAATGTCATCTAAATCAATCATCAATGTCAGTACTTCCAAACTCAGGTAGAGCGTCTAAATAGCCTGTACTGGGCATTTAAAATTACCCCAACTGTAGGGATGCTGACTCAGCAACCTGGAGCAGAGCCTAAGAATCTGAATTTTAAACAAGTTCCATAGTCAGGTTAGGAACCAATAAACTTGGTAATTACCGTAAAACAGAAATTTCCAAACTTGATCTTTTTTTTTAATCACATGGAACACTTATTTTAAAGATTTTATTTATTCAGTTTTTTCCCCCCAAAGCCCCAGTAGATAGTTGTACGTCATAGGTTCACATCCTTCTAGTTGCTGTACGTGGGACTCGGCCTCGCGTTGGACGGAGAAGTGGTGCCTCGGGGCGCTCCCGGGATCCGAACCCGGGCCGCCAGCATCAGAGCGCGCGCACTTAACCGCTAAGCCACAGGGCCGGCCCGGAACACTTATTTTAAAATGTTAATTCCCAGCTTCCTCTCCTGGAGTCTAATTCAGGGGACCCAAGAATCTATAAACCCCTGAACCAACTATTAGTCCCTGTAGCAGAAAAGGCTCTGAGCTGCACCATCAGCTGGTTTTGTGCTCCTTGGCTACGCCACTGAGGTACTCGGAGGCTTAACTTCTTCATCTGAACGCTGGGTACACAAATATCCATTTCACAAGCTTGATGTAAAAGGCTAGTGAGTTACTCTACGGGGACAGGGTTGTTCATTCTATCAAGTGCTATACACAGAGATAAGGAATTCGCATTTTCAACTGGCTTCATTGTAATGTCTCTTTACTTATGTAAGGAGCAATTACATAATTCACACGGTCCAATGTAGAGTGGAAATGTGGGGCTCTTTATTAAAAATTTATTAAGAATTGGAAGATGGTGACAACAGAGCATGAAACCAAGCATGGCAACCTTCTGAGCATGGGGCCTTGTGCACAGGTCACATACTCATGAGGCTGGCCCTGCCTGTGTCAACTGTCTGGAAATCAACGCAGCCAAATACACAGGGTTAATGATAGGAAGGGAAAATGACATCAATAATAAGAGCTGAGCATTTGAGAAGCACTTAGTAGCTTACAAAGCCCTTCCATATACAATGCCTCTTTGTGTCTCAAACTGGCTTGGTTATTAGAATCACCCGGGGGAGCTTGTTAAAAATCTGTATTCCTGGTCTCCTCTCCAGAAGATGTCAAACTAGCAGTACTGGGAGGAGGGAGAGGAATCTGAATTTTTAATAAGCTTTTTTAAAACAAGTCTTTAAGGTCAAGAAAGTTCTGGAATGCTTTTAGTAAACTATTCGATTCTCACACAGACCTATGAGGTGAGATAGGCATCTTTAGGTCCATTTTGTGAATGAGGAAACTGAGATCCAGAGAAGTTTGGTCCTAGCTGGTAAGGACCAAAGCTAGAATTGAAAACCAGTCTTCAAAGAGAAAACTCTGTTACAGCTCTATTACACCAGGGTGCGTGTGTGTGTGTGTGTGTGTGTGTGTGTGTGTGAGAGTGAGAGAGAGAGAGTGAGAGAGAGAGCGGGAGGGAGGATGAGAATACCAAAGAGAGTAAAATTTCCACATCTCATCTAGATTTGAACATAAAATTGTGGGGGGAAAACAGCTTTTTCATTTAAGCCAAGAAAAGCATTGACATTTTTCAGAAGCCAGCATAACCTTCAGAAAAGAGTTCCTTGGTGGTCTCTAGTCAAGATTATTTTTTAAATCTTACTTCTTTATGTCAAAGGGAAATAAAAGTAATCTGGTCCCACCTCCCTTAAGGTATTCGTTTATTTGTTCGTTTGGTCACTTGTCCCTTCCTTGCTCTCCCAGGCAGTCAGTTGTCCATGCAGGAGCCAGGATGATCCTGGGAATATATGTCACTCCAGGCAGTCCCTCTCCTCAAAATCGCCCAGAGCATCCCCGTTTCACTCAGGGTAAAAGCCTAGCCCCACACAATAGCCAATAAGGACTCACGTGACAATTTGCCCTGCTTCTGTTCCCACCCCCTGGCCCCTCAGACCTCCTCTGCTAGTCTCATCCTTGTTCTCACTCTGTCCCAGCCACTCCAGCCCTCTTGTTTTTTCTCAGACACACCAGGCCTGCTCCTGCCTCAGGGCTTTTGCACTGGCTGTTCCCTCTGACCATAATGCTGTTCCCCGCATATGTACATGGCTCCCTCCCTCATCTCGTTCAAGTTTTTATTCAAAATGACATCTTGTTAGTGAGGCCTTCCCTGACCACCCCATTTTAAATTGCAACCCATACTCCTGGCTTTCCCAATCTCCCTTACTCACAACAATTAATTTTCTCAAATCACTGTCTTCTAACATACTAAATAATTTAATCCACTTATTATGTTTGTCCATCACCTGGCCACTAGAATGAGAAGGGTCTCAGAACAGGTCTCTCCAAGATGGGCCCGTTATGCATGTGGACTATTTTGAGCTAAAGGCATCAAGACCCTGCAGGCTTGAGAAAATTTTACCTCTCCCTTAAAGAATTTAAATTGGGGGACTTGCCCTGATTAAGAGTTATTACCAGAAATAACTTTTTATGACCTATCTGTTTGGCAAGGCAAACCTCTAATTACTGAACATCTGCTCTTCTTTTTTTGTGTGTGTGAGGAAGACCGGCCCTGAGCTAACATCTATTGCCAATCCTCCTCCTTTTTTTTTTCCTTTTTCTCCCCAAAGCCCCAGTAGATAGTTGTATGTTATAGTTGCACATCCTTCTAGTTGCTGTATGTGGGACGCTGCCTCAGCGTGGTCCAAGAAGTGGTGCATCGGTGCGCGGCCGGGATCCGAACCCGGGCTGCCAGCAGCGGAGCGTGCACACTTAACCACTAAGCCACGGGGCCGGCCCCAAACATCTGCTCTTCTTATCTTCCTGTGATTTACCCTCCTATCCTCTGAAGCCTCAGGCTCCTACCCAATTCCTTAGCTCAAGATGGCATATATATATAACTCACTTTACTTTTCTGTCTCTGAACCTGTCTTGTATGTGGGTTCCTGTATGTACAGAATTAATTAAATTTTATTTTCTCCTATTAATCTGTCTCATGTCAATTTAATACTTAGACCAGCCAGAAGAACTTAGAGGGTAGAGGAAATTCTCTTCCTCCCCTACAAATGTAAGCACTGTGAGGACACGGATTTTTGTCTGTGCTCACCACAATACTTGCAACACCAAGCATTACGCCTGGCAGAGTAGATGCTCAAGAAATCATTTTTGAATGAATGTGTTCATTCATTCAACAAACTGTATGTCCCGGGCCCTGTGCTGGACACTAACAGTGCACAAATGAATGAGACCTATTGCTGCCCACAGCGCACGGTAAGAAATGGACCAAGGCACAAACATGTGAAGCTGGGAAATGAGAGGCTGACACAGCAGAGCTGGGTGCAAGGTGCGTGCAAGGTGCGCGTATGCAGAGGTGCATGAGGGGAGACCAGCAGGCTCAGCCCCAGAGCCAGGGAAAGATTCAGACGGCGGCTGGCCCTTGAGATGGGCTTGAGGGTGATTGAAATTTTGACAAAGGGAGACGTGAGAGGGAGAGAGGAGCCCTCTCCAGACAGAGGGATCTGCAAGGACAAAGCACACAAAATGCAAATTGTGTTCAGGAGAACTGAAAGCAGTGGGACAAAGGATGCGACACGAGGCAGGGTGTGCGTGTGTGTGTAAGGAATAAATAAGGCTGTACTGGAAAGAAACAGATGCCCTGGAGTCAGATGGACTTGAGTTAAAATGCTGGCTCAGCTCTCCTCTCATTGGCTGGGCTCCTTATTCCTTGTCGATCAGCTCTCTATCCCCTGCAAGACTATCTCCTCCGTTCTCTGCTCTCTCAGGTTCCTTCACTCTCTGTATTGTGCAGAGCAGCTTAGCCTTGAACTTATCTTCATATTCATAAACACAAAACATGTCTCGGTTGGAATCACGTGTTATATGTTCTGAGACTTGGCCTCTAAGCAGCACAAAAGACCGGGTGGAAGCTTTAAAATTTCAGACTCCCTTTCTCTTCTACACCAGTCTATCTAAATGAAAGAGACTTCTCTTACCTTTCCTATGACCTATGTAGCCACCTCATCCTCATCCCCTAGGAGGCAAATTGGCAACAGTCCATTTGGGTCCGTAGGGCTCCTAGTATTTTTTTCATCAGGTACACTTAGTTATCTTGCTGAGTCTTCATTGCGCCCCTGTGAGGTGGGTATTATTATCCCACTTTTCAAAAGACGAAACTGAGGCCCAGGGTCACATCATACACAAATGACAGAACTAGAGCCAACGCTCAGGTCTATCTGAGTCAAGGATAAAACGCATCTTACCCAACGTCGATGAGAAACAGAACAGGACAATGTCTATCTCAGAATCAAGAGATTAAAGGCTGATATTTTAAGGAGACTGAAGATTCAACAACACAGCACAGAATGGATTCTTCCCCCTCTCCTTCCACTGTGCCCGTATTAAATATTAATTCCCTTTGTCTTTGCAAATACAGAAGTTGACTAAGACACACATCATAAAAAATGCAAGGTAAAGTTTCATTCTAATTTCAGCTTTGGTATTGAAAATGCATTCCGATGACTTTCCTCCCTGCTGCTGGGGTTTAACATTTGATCTTCGTTGCCCTTGGTCAATGTTGTCCAGAAGGACATGGGTGTCCATGGAGTAGCAAGAGATCAGGGACACATTTCCATCAAGAGCCTGAGAATCCCAGCTCCAGGCATCAACAAGCACAGTCCTTTAAATATTTTTAGGAGGCAACAGGACCTGCGAAGGACTCCTTTCTGGCTAATGGTTATCCGGATCTTGGGAGAGGGACCAGGAGGGACAGCTGGGACAGCAGGGGTCAAAGGAGGTACTAGGAGGAGAGAAGGCCATTGACTGCAGGTTCCTAAAGGGACTGTGTTCTTCAGGCCTGATTTCCATCATCTCCATTGGATCTAAAAAAATAATAACTTCCACTATTTTTTTTTTCTTGAAAGGATCTGTATTCACTGCAGGAAATTTCAAAGATGTGAGTATGCAAAAAGGAGATAAAAGTTCACTGTAATCCAAGAAATGTCTGAGAATGATAGACACCCAAGTTACGGCAGTGTTTACCCCTTAGGGAAAGGGGTGGAGCATAATGGGAAAGGAATAATGCACGGAGACCTTCAACTGCACTTGTAACGTTTTCTTTCTTCGGCTAAGTATTGGATACTTGGATATTAGTTATACTTTTTCTTTGATACTTTTTTAGTGTGTTTGAAATAATTCAGAATAAATTTTTTAAGTGATCTGTTATGTTCGTCATTGAAAATTCAGTACCTAGCACAAACTCTGCTACATAGTAAATACCTAATAAATATTTCTTTTTTGTTTTAATTTACTATTTTAATCTCTTTTCTATTTGTTGCTGCGAAAGATTTGCCCTGAGCTAACATCTGTCACCAATCTTCCTCTATTTTTATTTCCTCACCAAAGCCCCAGTACACAGTTGTATATTCTGGTTGTAAGTCTCTCTGGTTCTTCTATTGAGCTGCCACCACAGCATGGCTACTGACAGATGAGCGCTGTGGTTCCACACCCGCGAATCAAACCCAGACTGCTGAAGCAGAACATGCCAAATTTTAACCACTAGACCATCAGGGCTGGCTCTAAATATTTATTTATTTATTTATTTATTTATTTATTTATTTATTTATTTAATTTTTAATTTTATTTTATTTTTCCCCCAAAGCCCCAGGAGATAGTTGTATGTCACAGTTGCACATCCTTCTAGTTGCTGTACGTGGGACGCAGCCTCAGCATGGTCGGAGAAGCGGTGTGTCAGTGTGTGCCCGGGATCCGAACCCGGGCCGCCAGCAGCAGAGTGTGTGCACTTAACCACTAAGCCACGGGGCCGGCCCTCTAAATATTTATTGAATGAATGAACGAATGGATGGATGAGTGAGTTGAATGAATTTCTCATCCAGAAATTAGGGCTGGCAATGTCTACCCTTAAAATCATGATGGGAGTTAATGTACCTGGGGTCCCACCACTCAGAATCACTACATTGAAAAATATTGTCTAGGATTTTCATTTCTCCAAAACATGGATTTTTTTTTTAACAGCATTTTTAAAAATAGGATCATTCATGGGCCAACCCCGTGGCCTAGTGGTTAAGTATGGCACTCTCCACTTTGGCGGCCCAGGTTCAGTTCCTGGGCACAGACTTACACCACTCATCGGCGGCCATGCTGTGTGGTGACCCACATACAAAATAGAGGAAGATTGGCACAGATGTTAGCTCAGGGCAAATCTTCCTCAGCAAAAAAAAAAAAAAAAGGATCATGCAATACATACTACTTTGTAATCAGATATAACCACGGTATCTTTGCTCGTCCTTTAAATTCCTTTCTTCATTATTTTAGTGGCTGCATATTATTCCATCATATGAGTGAATCTCCTTTGAGCTTTACAAGAGTCAACATCCTTAGCTGTTGAGAAGGACTGTTTGATGGGAACCTTGCCAGAATTACTCTGGGTGGACTCTAGGAGTCAGAAGGCACTGTACTCTGCAAATAGGGGGATTAATTATGTTCTTCCAAGGTAACTCCAGTTTAAACTCATTTTCCCAAGAAAATGTGTTAGGGAACATTCTGAGAGGTTTAGGGACCTACCTCTTTTTAGCTTTCCAGGGAAGCACAGTCTCAGACATCCCCTCTCTTGGCTTCCTGTTATCTGTGGAATAAAATCCAAATTTCCATATTCCCCTCATGGTCTGGTGTCCCGCCAGCCACTGCTCCTTTCCCGACGGCTCACCGCCATCCAGCCGTGTGGTCTTCTCCAACTCTGGCTCACACCAAGCTCCTTTCTGGCCCAAGTTTATCACACACACCACCCCCCACGCCTGGAGCTCTTCTTCCTCAGCTCCTCCTCATTGTTTAGGTCTAAGCTGAATGTCACTTCCTCTGAAAGGCTGTCCTCACTCCCTCATTTGAAGAAGTTTTCTTCTTATCCCCTCTCATAGCACCCTCTTCTTTCCCGTCACAGCCTCTGCTCTACTGCGATAATTCAATATTTATCTGCACGTTGTTTAATTGTTGAATAAACGTCCTTACTGAGGACTCTAAGCTCCATGAGGATGGGGAGGGACTGCATCTGTTTTGCTCATTGTTGAATATACAGCATCTAGCACAGCCCCATGCACGTAAATGCGTAATAAGTCTTTCTTAAATGAATGAATGAATGCATGAATGAATGGAAAAACGAATCACTTACTGTGTTACTTACCACTGGGCTGCAGCTTCCCCTCGTCTACAAAGCAGGAGACTAAATGCACTCATTTCTGTAGACCGTCTCACTGGGCTTAGTTAATAGGTGAGAAACGGTTCCCACTTGGCACGGTTATTTTGCTCCTCAAACATCCCCGGCTTTAGTATATAAAGAGAGGTACCCACTGCCCTACTTTACTTAAAAGCTTTCTCTTTGCTCTTTTGAAGGCAGGTACAAATGAGAACACTGGGATATTCATTTTAATGTAATCCCTTTGAACCTCAAAATGCATATGATAGAAAACAGGATAACACATGCAATTTTACCCTTTCTTCTAGCTAACTACTGTTTGCAAACCTCGGTTGCTCTGGTTTAGCTCAGAAAACACTTTCAAGGTGCAGGCAGTTAATTACACCTGCCTCTAGGCAGTGGAACCTGAGCCACACTCAGAGGTCAATAGCTTTGACTGGACTGGAAGGGAATAAGTGTCATTCAGGCAGGACGGGCTGAATGCTGGTAACCCCAGGAACCAATGTCTCTATAAGTCAGTGGTCCCACCCTCGCGTTCCATTTGCAACAGTTTATACGAGCAATAGCCAATGCAAAACCACCCTTTAGTTCCCAAAGAAAATCTGGCCTCCAATCTAGAGTGGAGGGGATGGGATATAATTCATCCATTCAATCCACAAATATTTATTGACCACCTACTACAGGCCAAGCTATGATAGGTGCTAAGTAAGGAGATAGCAGTGAACAGGATAAGTAAGATCCCTGTTCTCAAGGAGCTTACATCTTTGTGGGGGAAACAGAAGACAGACAAAAAAAGAAGAAAAAGATCATATAGAAATGAGTGCTTTCTCAGATAAATTAAAATGGAGAGAAGTAATAGAGAATGAGAGAGTGGCTATTTGATATTGGATGAGGAAGTGAAATTTAATTTGAGTTCTGAATGACAAGAGGAAAGCAGCTACACAAAAGTCTTAAAGAAGAGCATTCCAGGAAGAAAGAATGGGTAGTGCAAAGGCCCTGGGGTGGGAACTTTAGATTTCAGAAATTTAGTAAGTGAATGGAAAAGGAAATAGAAGCAGCCGAGGTGTAGAGATGGGCCTCGTAAGTCATGGTAAAGAGTTTCCATTTTATTCTAAGGGGCATGGGAAGCCACTGGATGGTTTTAAGCAAAGGAGTAATATGATGATTTATGTTTTTAAAAAAATCAGTCTAGCTGCTGGGTGTAGGGGCAGGTGTAGAAGTAATGGGACCACTCAGGAGGCTGTCCCAATAATCTAAATAAGTAATGGTGGCTTGGGCAAAGATGTCACAGACAACCCCTGTCCACAAGGGCTTTACAGTGGTTAAGGCAAACTTTTAATCCCACAGAGGAGGGACATTAATCCTACAAGAGGTTTAGCAATCAAATAAAATGGGGTCAGTTAATTTGGCCAGGAAAGTTCAAACCTCCCACCTTTCCCATTGGAAGAGGTAGTGCACGCATAATCTTCCTTTTCTTCCTCTCCGGATCATCGTGTAAAGATTCACCTTTTTAATAACCTACCTGCAGATCTTGAATACTGTCATCTGCTTCAAAGAACAAGGTGGGAAGGATGAAAGACGGGAGTTTCTCCTTTCAGGTGTATAAAATCCAAGATGTTTGGGATAGGGATGTCAAGGCCAGAGTTTATTTGAATGAATACAGCCGCCAAACAGGTCTAAATTAGAAACCTCTCCTCCTGCCCCACATGACAATGGGCAAGGCCCTCTGGGGTCATGGAGTGAAGACTGCAGATGAATTTACCCGGGTCTCCTGATGTTGTTCACTTGGGCAGTTAAGGAGATGTCTTGGGAAGAGAATCCAGAGCAGGAGAGAATATTTGTGAAAGACACTCACAATCACACCTGGTCCAATAACACCTCCTAAAATTTTGCCTGGCAATTGGTATCTTTTTTAACTCATGTTACTCCAGGACCCTGTGGCCAGAACAACTGAGTGGGATGGGGGTAGGCAGGGATCTTGGCAATCTTAATCCAATATGTTGTGTAAAGAGACTAAGACATATTAAAGATCAGAATCAATATTTGAATGAGAGGAACCAAGACTCACCTCTAAAAGCATCACAGAAGGAATATTAAAATATATATAAATGGAGAAAGAGTGAGTGAAGACATGCTCTAAAATGAATGCAAAAATCTCTCAAATTCCTGTGACTGGAAAGCCCTTTTGCAACTTTTTCAGATGCCTGAATTGAGACTGTTCTATTTGCCACTAACTAGGACAAAAAATTCTGAGACATCAGAATCAGAGAGAGAGAGGGGCTTAACAGATGACACGAGTACTGTCTCTAACTGTATGAAAAAGCCATTATAATATATTAGAATACCAGGGATCTTATCTCCCAGTTCGTAGAAAGAAGCAACTCATGAATCTGCTTCACAGGAAATTTATTATAAATCAATATTAAGCTATGACTTGGAATCAATTAAATGTAAGCCCTTCAAACAGCTTCACTTTTTTCCTAACATTAGAGCAAAGTTCCCGTGTGGGAGATAGCCTAAAATTTATACACACACACACACACACACACACATTCTTTTATCTCTAAGATATATATTCTCAGACAAGGTTCTCAACTGTAATAAAAATTTTCAAATTTCAGGAATTGTTAATTTTAAATGAAACGTCCTGACAAGAAAACTACAAAATCTGGATGCCAGTAAACTGTGATTTCTCACCAAATGTATGTGCCTGTGAGAGCATCTCCTTTTCAAGAGGGAAAATGTCAAACTTAGCCGCCTCGTCTCCACACTTTCTCCCCTGCCACTGCCAATTCTTCCTCTCCACGTGGCAGCCCCTCCCCAACTCCCAGGATGGATCGGAGGGAAATTCCTGTTCCCAGCACTTTGAGAATGCCTGCCTTGTTTACAACCCTACAAAAAAAAAGTTACTCTGTGTTCCCCGCCAGAGGATGTTTTTAAGTTGAAAGCCTGACTCTTGAGTCTCAGGGGCATTGACGAGCAGCAGAGCCATTGGCCTTGGAGAGGTGACCACCTTCAATTTCATCCACTTGGTTGTAGCTTATTCTGGGGGTGCAAGAGAGAGGAGGTGGTACAGAGCAGAGAGTTGGAAGCTGATTCAAACACCAAATTCCATACTGATGCATTTGAGTGTGGATTTTTAATAAAAGGTACGTAACTTAAAACTAATTCTACAACTCACAGAAACTGATAGAAAATATGCATTGAGAAGCATACGTGTGCTCTTTATTGTTCGGGATTTTCTTATTCACTTGTCTATTTTTTTCTCCCCTCCCGCCCACTAAGAATGTCATCTCTAAGAGGGTAGGGGCCTTGTCTATTTTCTTCGCTGCTACAGCCACAGTGCCTGGCCCCTAGTAGGTACTTAGTAAATTCCTGTTGAATCAATAGATGCAGAGAAAAGACTAGAAGGAAATAAACCAGGAAGTAATAGTGATCACTCTGGAGAGAGAGATTATGGGTGGTTACAATTTACTCATTATACTTTCTATCTTTTCCAATTTTCTAAAAATAATATTTTTCTAAATAAACAAATGGACTACATAAGACTAAAAAGCTTTTGCAAAGCAAAGGAAACCATCAACAAAATGAAAAGACAACCCACCAACTGGGAGAAAATATTTGCAAATCATATAGCCCAGAAGAGGTTAATTGCCAAAATATACCAAGAACTCATACAACTCAACTCAACAAAAAAACCAAACAACCCAATCAAAAAATGGGCAAAGGATATGAACAGACATTTTTCCAAAGAAGATATACAGATGGCCAACAGGCTCATGAAAAGATATTCAACATCACTAGTTATTAGGGAAATGCAAAGCAAAACTACAATGAGATATCACCTCATACCCATCAGAATGGCTATTATTAAAAAGACAAGAAATAACAAGTGTTGGAGAGGATGTAGAAAACGGAACCCTCATACACTGCTAGTGGGAATGCAAACTGGTGCAGCCACTATGCTGCGCATACCAGCATGGAGATTCCTCAAAAAATTAAACATAGAAACCCGATATGATCCAGCTATTCCACTTCTGGGTATTTATCCAAAGAACTTGAAATCAACAGTTCAAAGAGACTTATGCACCACTATGTTCATTTCAGCATTATTCACAATAGCCAAGATGTGGAAGCAACCCAAGTGCCCATCAATGAATAAATGGATAAAGAAGATGTGATATATATACACGATGGAATACTACTCAGCCAAAAAAAGGACAAAATCATGCCATTAGTGACAACTAATTGACAACTAATGACAACTATGTCCATTAGTGAATGGACCTTGAGAGTACTATGCTGAGTGAAATAAGTCAGACATAGAAAGACAAACACCATATGATTTCACTCATATGTGGAAGATAAACAAACAAACAAACATATAGATGAGGAGAACACATTAAGTGGTTACCGAAGGGGAAGAGGGTGGGGATAGGGCGAAAGCAGTAAAGGGGCACATGTGTATGATGACAGATAAAAACTAGACCACTGGGGCTGGGGCTGGCCCGGTGGCATAGCGGTTAAGTGTGCGCGCTCCACTTCGGCGGCCCAGGGTTCGTAGGGTTGGCTCCCAGGCGCATACCAACGCACCACTTGTCAAGCCATGCTGTGGTGGCATCCCATAAAAAGTAGAGGAAGATGGGCACAGATATTAGCCCAGGGCCAATCTTCCTCAGCAAAAAGAGGAGGATTGGCATTCTATGTTAGCTCAGGGCTAATCTTCCTCCACGCCCCCCCAAAAAAATACCTGGACTATTAGGAGGCCAGCCCTGTGGCCTAGTTGTTAAATTTGGCACACTCCACTTCAGCGGCCCAGGTTTGGCTTCTGGAAACGGACATACACCACATGTTGTTGGCCATGCTATGGTGGTGACTCACATAAAAAAATAAAATAGAGGAAGGTTAGCACAGATGTTAGCTCAGGGCGAATCTTCCTTAGGAAAAAAAAAACAACTAGAGTATTGGTAGTGAACATGATGCAGTCTATACAGAAACTGATATATAAAAATGTACACCTGAAATTTACACAATGTTATAAACAAATGTGACCTCAATAAAGTAATTTTAAAAACTTATTTATCAATTGCTAACCTCCAGATTACGTGGAAAATTAATGATGCAAATTGCTATAAAAAATAATATTTTTCTAATTAGAAACAAAATGAAATGAATAAGGCTTGGGTAAAACCCAAGTTATCGGCAACATTGACCTTAGCTAGGAAGCAGTGGACAAGTTCAAACTTGTTATTAATGCACACACTTGAACAAATGTTGTATTAATAGCAATGAAGGTATACTTTCCTGTTCTTCATTTATTCATTCATTCAACAAACGTTTATTGTGGGCCCCCTGCACCAGGCCTTGACCTAGGCAACAGAGAAATTGATAAAGGACCAGTTTCAGAAAACGTAAAGCCATGACTCTCATACAGATGTAAAGTGAAAATGTGTTAGAGAATTTGTAAGTCATTGATGAGTGACCTGGTCGCATGTTACTATCAGTTCAAAGGAGAATGCAAAGACTAGACACACGTATAAGTCAGAAATATTGAAATGAATATGCAAATGGGAGCAAAACTGGCCTCTTCCACAGTTGGGAACCTCCACTGTAGAGACGTGAATCTCCATTGTACAGAATTTTTGCATATCTACTGGCAGGAATTATTTTGCATTGGTATCAGTCATCCACAGTTTACAGAGTTGTCAAAGAACTCATCAATGAAAGGCTAACTTTCAATAAGCTGGGAGAATATGCTCTAGACAATGGGTAATTTTCCACTGAAGCATGATTTTTCCTTACACTACAAAGATGATTAAGATATAGTCTCTGGCTTCTCCTGTGGTATCTGAGAAGACTGTCATAAACAAAGGACTCGCTTTGCTCTGAACAGGAGGAGAATAAATCTTTATATTGCTCCTCTTTTGTTTACAAGGCCCCTCTGAAAGAAACTTCTTTCTTGTGTGAGAATTATTTGTCCAAAGAATTGAAAAAAAGCTATAATTTGTTTTCAAAGTGCATTTTAAACCTGTTGCGTTCAGTTTTATTACAAGTATACTAATAAACCAATACACACTCATTGCAAAAATAAACTGCAAACCATAAAAAAATATGGGAAAAAAGAAAACAGAGTCCTTGACTGCCTCCCTTCTATCAATTCCATTTTCTCATCCATTGGAAATGCTACTAATAAAAAACAATAATGTCCAGAAATCATATGCATTGTGATGCTGAGGGAGAGATCAGGAGTAGAGGGCCCTTTAGTCAGCAGGGCCACCTTAATGAAATTGTTGAAAATGTAAAGTAGGTCAGAGAGTCCTTTGGAGTAAGAGAGGGAGGCGAGCTAGAATGCTCTGCATTGGAAAGTCCCAAGAACGTTAGGAGTTCAAGGCTGGTAAAGGAAGAGGGGTGGGGATAGGGACTATGGGGAGCGGGAGAGAATAAGGGGAGGGGCAGGTGCAGAAAGTAAAATCCTCAGCTAAGACATGACCAGAGAGAAATTTCCAGTGCCAGGAAAGGTTTGATAAACTCTGGGATTCCGACATCTAATATTCTATGTCAAGTTATTGTCTATGCTGTTCCATGAGGTAATCTCCCACTATGAGCAAAAAACCTTCCGTTAAATAAACATCTGCTGGACGGGACAGCCTGTGTCAGTGGTACTTTGAAGACCTTTGAAGACCACGTCAGCAAGGATTGAGGGAATGGAGAGAAGAGAGCCATTGCAGGAAATATGGAGTAGGAGGTGAGAAATTCAACAGTCAGAGACTCAGAGCAAGAGATGACCAGGAGAGTGTAAGGCCCCCCACTCCATGTTCTGCTAAGAATCCCTGGAGATAGAGGACAAAGATATTAGATTTCCTCCCTTCTCTTGGGTTGGAACTATACAGCTGAATTGAATATTAAAGGAAAATGTCCTCTCAAGTAGCTGGAGAAACAAATGAGAGCATGGAGGGCTTCCCAGAGGAAGTGACATTTGAATTGAGTCTGGAGGGAAGAGGAGGATCTCACCACACAAAAGGGGCTAAGTAGGAAGGGAAAAGCAGAGAGGCATAAAAGGCCAATGAATGTTTGGGGGAACCAAGAGCTGATTGGTATTATTAGAGCTCAGCCTATGTAGAAGTGGTGGGATATGATTTTGAATAGTATCTAGACCTCTCGGGCTAATGTTAGTATTAATCTTAAAAGACAGACCCAGTACAGAGAAGAAAAGCATTGTGGTGGAAAACTGGCGATTGGACAAAGACTGAAGACCCATAAACTAACATTCACTCTATCACTAACTTAAGCAATCAGCTTTCCCTCTTCTGAGAAGTAGAGACAATGAAACCTTACAAGGCTGTGTTTATCCCTTCGGAACACTGTACGCATACAGAGTGTTGGGATCCGGGAAGACTTCCTCCTTCTCTGAGCAAGGATGTAGGACAAGTCTGTGAAAGGAAGAGTATTTCACTAAAAATGCTCAGAACAAGTAAATGGGCTGAGTTTAATTTCCAGTGTTGGAACCGAATCAAGGCAAAATGAACAAAAAAATACTTTCTAAAAAAAGCTCCAAATATACAGTCTGGCGTGTAAATAAACAAGACACAATTCTAACAAATTCGGTACAGTGGTTTTTTCTTGCACTTTGCTGGAATAATGATATGGGACATACAACTCTGAACCTCTAGCTCAATTCTTTCCACTTCTTTGGTTGTTTTTGTTGTTGTTTGTAGCTGATTCTCTCTGATCCTCTTCTCAATCTCTGTTATCATGTAAAAGAGAGAGAATGGAAGTATAACACCTGGTATTTTTCACCTGGTATGTTGCAAGATAGAATAACTCTCTTCTAAGCCATGCATCCCAAAGATACTTCCAAGTGTTTTTACTTCCACTAGGTCGTGTGAGGGTTTCAAATATTAAGAGTGGGCACTAGAGGCAAGAGTTTAATAGAAACAGTCTGACAGAAGGCAAAGTGGACAGACATGGGGCCACTCTGATAAACAGGCACTCTTTTCATCTTTCTCTCCCTTCATGTGAGATGCTCAGGGTCCAAGGGCCAGGATTGGCCCCACACACTTCTCTAAGCCCCTGTGCTCCCTGAAGCCACATCAGTTCAGCCCCCAGGATTCATTCATCTGCCTTGAAAGAATCTGAGGCCTCAGATGAGGTCCTTCAGATGATCTTTAGATGCTGAAGTCCTACCTCCTTAGGGGGAACATCAAAGTCCTCAACAAGTTGGTTTTAACAGTATGTCAAGCGGTTCTTTGGACATAGAGGTGGGAGTTAGACTTATTAAGAAGTCTCACGGTTTACCTGGCACCACATCTCAACTATTTTTGTAGGTAGGACTTAATCTGTATGGGACAATGTCTATTACAGCATCAGCATTATTAAATGCTAAATAAGCAATTATGATGAGCTAAGTATTGAGAAATTCCCAATAGCAAAAACACAACTGATCTCCTAAAGGAACATATAGGATGCAAAACATATATAAGAAGATAAATAGTAGCATGCATTGAGTGCCTCTGTGTTATGTGGACAGGAACGCATCTGAAAGTCGTGTTTATTAGTCTGACAAGTTCAGGACCTAGACGGCACCATTTTGCTTACTAATACATCCCCCAAAACTAGCATGGAACATGCACACAGTAGGGGGCTCAAAAATGTTTGTTGAACAGGAGAATAAATGTAGAGATCTGGAGTTATGAGCAAGGAAGTCTTAAAGGAAGCAGTGGCATACAATCGGTAAAAGAGAGAATGTGCAGATGAGTGAACATAGATTCTGGAGCCAGGCTGCCTGGATTTGAATCATGGCCATGCCACTTACAAGCTAGGGGACTTTGGACAAATTATTTGATTTCGCTGTGTCTCAGTTTCTATCTGTAAAAAGGGGACAATTGTGGTACCTACATCATATAGTGGTGGGAAAGACTAGATACATATAAAGCACTTAGAAAATAATTAGCATATAATGAGTCCTATGTACAGGTAAGTGGTGATGGTGATGGTGATGATGATGATGATGATGATGATGATGGTTATGATCATGAACATGACAAAAAGATTGAGGCTTATGTTAAATGACACAAAGCACACGAGTGTTTAGGGGATGGAAACATCAGCTTGGTGGTGGGCATGTGGGAGGAGAGGAGTGAGAAGTAACAACATAAGGGAAGACAAGGACCAGACTAGAGACTGCCCCAAATGCTGTTGGGACGTTATGGTGCAGACACCTGAAAGTTTGAGAAAGTGCTCATTGAAGGGTGTTTTAGAAGAAATAAATTACATTGCTTTTAATTGTAAAAATATCAAGAGTAAAATGGCCTAATAAGCTTTAGTATATTTATACTATGGAATACTACGCAGTAGTTAAAAAGAATGAAGTCAATCTATATGTAAGAATTTGGAAAGCTCTCCGAGTCCTATCATTGAGTGAACAAAAGCATGTTGCCAAACAATAATAAATTATGAGACTACTAGCACACACATATTTCTACATATTTTCTATTGGCACATAAGTTTGCAAATACAAAGAATGATGTCTGGAAGTTCCCATACCAAATTGATACACATGAGGAGTCTGGAGAGACAAACACAATTTGGGGGATAATAAGGTTGTCAAAAGGATTTCTGTCGCATCCTCCACATCTTTAAGTAAGGAGAAAATATTCACACCTTATTTATGTAAATAATAAGTAATAATTTTTTTCAAAAACTTGTTTGCGTGGAGGAAAGAAAAGAAGCTGGAAACTTTATTGGAAGGCCCTGCTGTTGTCTGGGTTTAAGGAGATAGATAGCAGTGATGGGAATGACAATGAAAATTACACAGTATGAATCAAAAGAACATAGCAGAGAGGCAGAAAAAGGGTGAAAGAGAGAGAGGGGGAGAGGGAGAGAGAGCAAGTTCACTCCCATAGTGACACCCAAGCTCTGAGAACAGCTATCATCCAAAGCTCCACTCTTTCATGTGGATTGCTGTCTCTAGTATAATAACAACCAAATTAGATCAATTAATTTTGTCAATTAATTAATTACTTGGCCCACAGCTGTTTTAACAGCTTCATAGAACAACCACAAAGAAGCCCCGAGACAGTTGATTTGATATTGAGTAGCGACAGCTTCAGTCTCATTTTATAAGGTAGAGCCTCATTGAGACCACAGGGTATTAGTATTTTATCAGTGTGTTGAGTCTGATGCACTACGTGGTTCGCTACTGATATGGGGAAGTTATGTTTACACCATAAAGAGCAGGTAGTTCAAGCCCTAAACGACCTAGATTTAAGCATTTCTGATCAATACGGGGCCAAAATGCATATTGCACTTACATCCAAGTGAAATAGCAGTTATAACATTCTGACACTTTCAAGGCCCACATCTAGTCCCTTTTCCTTCTGACAGTAGATCCAGAAAAAATACACTTATTGAATCAAGGTTAATATTAATATTGTTGGAAGTTGTCTATTGGCAATACCAAATATGGTTCCTTCTGCTTCAGCTAATATAAGAGGCAAGAGAATTAAGCTATTGAAGCACAAGTTCATAATCTTGGGCCAATGAGGGTGGTAGTCCATGGATGGGCTTCAAGGAGTCTGAGAACATTCTCAAATGTTACATGAACCTTTTGGGGAGCTAGAGCCCATGGTTAAATAAGTTCTTAAAAAAATAAATAACGCTTAAGAACTGCTATAGTATTTTTTTTTTTTTTTTTACAAAATATGCCACCCTAGCTAACTGAATCTTTCTAAATGGACAGGGGATTACTGATTCAGATAACATTAAATTGAAGTTATTCATAGTAAGTCAATCCTTTAACGGAATCATGACACGTGAACCAAAAAAAAATTTTTTTTTAAATCAGAGTCAGTGATGAGCCCAACATTTCTCAGAAACAATATCTCAGAAGAAAACGTTCAAGGACAAAAAGGCTTCATCTAGTTGAGAAAATCCTGGGACAGTTTTGGAAGCAGAAAGCTCTTGAACTGTCCTTTGCAGAATAGCTAGGAATCTGCAGACAAATGATGGGAGGGCAAGTTCTAAGTTAAAATAAGTGTTGACCAAAGTCATGAACACAGGAAAAGGCAAGGCATCTTCAATAGCTGAAACTGATCCCAAATCTCTTAATCTCAAGATCGTGTGCCTGATGCCCAGCAAGCCAAACACTGAGACATTGGTGCTTGGAGATGAGAAAGATTTATTTGAATAGGCCAAAATGAGTAGGTGGGAGCCTGGGTTGGCTCAAATCCACCTCCCCTAGTACAGAAAGTAGGGGGTTTTTATAGAGCTAAGGGGCTTGGCAGGAGGGGCTTCAGGGAAACAAAGGGGTCACTCCTGATGAGCCTCTGGACAGTCTGACTTCTGAGCTTCAACAGCTGCTGAGGACCGGCCATCCAGTGATCAGCCATCCAGTGATGGCAACCTCCCTGAAGGAATTCTCTTTCTCCTGCAAAAGAAGCTCACAAATCCTTGAGACCCCTGAGTGACCCTTCAAGTTAAACGGGAAAAACAGCAAATTGGTTTAATATCTACAGACCCCTCAGATACCCAGCTTCAAAACTTTCAGGGCAAAAGTAGGAGATAAAACAAGAAAGGTAGCCTTGGACCTGAAGAAGAAGGCTGGGCCCTATTCAACAGGAAACATTTGAAGTGGGGAGCTATTTAATGTTTCTGATCAAGGAGATAACATGAAAAAGTAGATCCATCTAGAGAGAAGAGAGAAGAAGGATTGGCTGCCATTATCTGTAGGTAGTCAGCGGGGAGAGGAGTAGCCACAAAGACCGGCTGGAACAAGTGAAAGACCACCTAGGGTTATGAAGTACTTGTCGTTGCCAAGGGCAACTACTACGAGGTCAAAATTTCTGTCCAAAATTATTGCCTTTTTCAAATGCTTAGTTGGCATGTACATACAAAGATACAAACCCTTAGCACCTGCTCTCTAAGTCCTGGGATGATGCACCTGCAATAATTCTTCTTCTAATAAATTGGCCTTTGTAGGAGAAAACATCCTGCTTCTCCTTCCATAAAGATACTGTCTCAGCAAATCCCGGAAGACACGAAGGAATTTCCTCATGAACTCTTTGTTCCTTGCTTATAATCTTAACTCTCTGCCTCCCTCACCAACAGGTGATGCGAATGAATGTTGCCATTGGAGGTGTCAACTCCATCTTTCCTGCCTTGGAGAAGTGTAGCCCTGTTCTGTCTTCACCACCCACTCCCTTCTGGCTACCAACTGAAGGATTAGTTATATCTCACACTCAGGCTGATCAATGAATAAGTGGCCAGAGGGCCAGAGGCCATTTTCAATAGAAAACTTCGACTTTCTCTAGAAACCACAACACTGAAGCATTGGAAGAAACTCTCAGGTCCCTGCCTCACACAACCAACAGAACAGAGGCTTCTGAGACCATTGTCTTGCATATAATCATTAGGACAACTTCAGCAAGAAGAAGAGGAACTACAAGATGAGCATCTGATAGTGTGCAGAGATGGACACAAAATGCAGCAGACGTGCATGGTCCTCTGTTATTACAAGTGTTCTTTGGTAGGAAATAATAAATCTCCTCTTGTTTAAGTCACTGCTGGTTGGAATTGTCACTTTTTACTTGTGGCAAACCCAAAAGAGGAAAATGCCTACCCACAAGATTGGAAGAGAAGAAATGGGCCAAATATTAAGATCTCAACCTAATTGTATCAATTAACCGTTGAGCAGGAGTTAGGTGTCTTTGAGCAGAACCCTCATTTTGGACAGGGCTGGCAAGCAGGGATTTTGTGAAGTTCTGAGACAACCTGAGACCTCCACATAATAATCTTTCCTCCTGAAAAGAACATTACTTTTGAACAAGGTGCTCCAGAGTCCATGCGTCATTTCTAAAATTTTCTTATTCCTCTGTAGTGAGGAAGAATTTTTCATTATCTGAAGGTTCTTTGTTTAAATTTCATTTTGTTTGATAATTTTGCCAGGTATAAAAGTCTCTCGTTATTTAAGAATTACAGTCAGTAAAATAGGTAGGTATGTAGGTAAGTAGAGAGGTTATAGATGATAGGTAGACAGATAAAGAGCTTCCACCAATGTCATAGATGGATGGACAGATGATAGATGAATAGATAGATAAAAAGATAGATAAGAGCTTTTCACCAATGTCACAAATAAGATTAAAGAACACTTATGGTTGGCTGAATAATGACCCCTTCCAAATATTGCCATGTCCTAATTCCCAAAACCTATGAATATGTTCAAAGTAACACATGGTAAAGGGACTGTGCAGATGGGATTAAGTTAAGGACACTGAGCAGAGGAAATTATCCTGGATTATCTTGCTGAGCCCAATATAACCACAATGGTCCTTATAAGAGGGAGGCAGGAGGTCAGATTCAGAGAAAGAGATGTCATGATGGAATTAGAGGTTGGAGTGATGCACTTTGAAGATGGAGGAAGGGGCCACAAGCCAAAGAATGCAGCAGGCCTCTAGAAGCTGGAAAAGAAAGGAAATAGATTCCCCTCTAAAGCCTCCAAAAGGAATGTAGCCCAGCCAACATCTTGATTTTAGGGCCTCTGATCTCCAGAACTATAAGTTAATAAATTTATGTTGTTTTGAGCCAGTAGTTTGTAGTAACTTGTTGCAACAGCAGTAGAAAACTAATACAACTAATAAAACTATAATTGGAGTCACTAAGGGCTCTCAATTTTTGCCTAAAGGAAACAACAAAGAGGTGGTAATGGCCACCCACATCCCCGCTGCAGTCCCCCAGAGGCACTTCAATGATCTGAGCTGCAGCCAATGAAGACCTCATTCTGCTCTTCAGAGCAACCACTGGCATTTAAAAACTATGACATCAACATCTGGTGGAATGCTTCAACTGGCTTGAGTTTCCATGTATTTCATATTTTTATTGCATTAGGATCAGAAGAATGAAAATATGACCCGGCCCAGAGATAAGTGATCCAATATGGCAGACCCAAAGCAAAGAGGAGAATGACTTGCACCATTAAGTCAAGCCTGAGGTTGTATGGAAGGATGATCTGATAGAGGAAGGCACTGTGGATGAGTGGAACTCGGTCTTAGCCTGGGTCTCCTGAGAGCAATAATAGTGACAATGGCCTGCATGCAGGTCATTTACTTGGGAAGTGATTGTAGGAGTTGGAATGAGGGTCCAGGGAAGAGGAACAAGGGGAAAAGGAAAGCAATGCAAAGATGCTCTATGAGGTCACCCCTGCTGAGGGTGCTCGCTTTGCAGATGCTAATGAAATGCATCCAGAACTCTCTGCCTGGAGGCATTCACCTGCCCAGGTCATTGTTCATGATGGTCCCATGGGCATTACACACACACACACACACACACACACACACACCCTGACAGCTGAACGCCTGTCAGTCCCTGCAGGCCACTGGAGTTAAGAGAAGCCCTGAGGTGGGAAGCCAGAGATATGCCCTGAGGGTCCAGTGTGTGAGCTGGCCGGTCAATGACTGTTGGCCTCTGCTTTCAACTAGTTCCACAACAGCATTTGAAATAAGAGGTGGGGCTGACAGGGTTTGCAGTGGTCTACAAGAGGGAACCAATACATGGACAAAACCCAAATGATACAGTGGAAAGGAGGATCCATTTGGAAGCAAAAAAATGTAAAAAGAAAGCAAACTAGCCCATCGTGTGTGGTCACTACCGTGTGTTACCAATGGTGACCAGAGCTCCTCGTCAGCAGTTTCAAAATCCCCGATACCTGGCATAAGCCTAGAGGCCGCATAGTAGGTCCTCAACAAAAGTTTGTAAAATTGAATTGAACTGTGTTCTACTGCCTTGTCTCCCTGTATTAGTTTCCAAGGGCTTCTGTAATAAATTACCTCCAAGTTAGTGGCTGGAAACAACGGAAATTTATTGTCTCACAGTTCTGGAGGCCAGAAGTCAGAAATCAATTTCACTGAGCCAAAATAAAGGAGTTGGCAGGGCCATGTGCCCTCCAGAGGCTCTAGGCCTCTGGCTCTAGGCTCTAGGGCCTTCCTTGGCCTGTGGCAGCGTCACTCCAATCTCTGCCTGTGTCTTCACACGGCCTTCTTCCCTGCATGTCTGTGTGTCTCTAGGCATCCTCTTCTTAGAGGGACACAAGTCATTGGATTTAGGTCCACCCTAAATCTGGGATGGTTTCATCTCAAGATCCTTAATCAATTGCATCCTTAAAGACCCTATTTCCAAATAAGGTCATATTCTGAGATTCCAGGTAGACAAGAACTTTGGTAAGACGCTATTCAACCACTAGACTCCTGTCATCCTCAAAGTGACAGGAATCCCAGGTCTGTTCTGGGCCTCAAAAGGAAGGTCGGGATCAGGGAAATTCAAGGAATGATCCAGGAAGAGGCATCTGAACTAGGTGAGAGGCAGGAAAGGGAAACAAGCAAGAGGAGGGTTTCAGGAAGCACTGCAGAGAAGGGAACCCCAAATTACCCTGAGCTTCTAAGCCTGAGTGAACAAGGAAGCAAAGACGGGAACATGTGTATGTCAAGGAACAACTATACACACCTTCTAGATTATCTGAGTCTGTAGCAACTAGTTCACAACTTTGTAAGTTGCAGATAGCTGTGTGGGAGATCAAGATTTGGCCACCCTGAAATCTATCTCTTTACCTTGGTTGTTTTCTCTGAGGACATTTGACCTCCCCCACTAACTGCCTAAAGAATTTGACATGGTGGCTCCTTCCTGGAACAGATCTTCTATCATGATGGCTGTAAAGATAATGTAGGATAAATGTTACAATAGGAAAGGCACCAACAAGCCCATCTTGTCAGAAGTTCTGTCTCTCTGGCCACATTCTCTGGATGGCCCTGCGAGGAGTTGCCAGACAATCATTTACAAGGGAAATCTCCATTTGTAAATGTATCTCCGTCTCTGTATTTGGGAAGAGGGGGGATGACCTCATTCCTAGAAACTTATCAATGTGAAAAGTGAGGCCTTAAATCTGCATAATAACCTTACTCTTGTTTACTGTGCTTTAGTGGTAATCTCCTGTAACTGATTCCCCCTACCCCCAACATCCTCCTTTGTCGTTGGCTGAACATGGTATTTAAGATGAGAATTTCTGCTATTGTGTTGAGAAATGCAGTGTCCCTGCTTTCTCCCATGTATACATGTTATTAAACTTGGTATTATTTTCTCCTGCTAACCTGTCTTGTTAATTATTTGGCCAGCCATAAGAACCTTAAGGAAAAGGGCAGAGGGAGATTCTTCCTCTTCCCCCGACAGCTGAAAGCAATAAAAATAATTCTGGTTTATACCTGCAAATGGATTACGTCCAGTAGAGGAACAACTCCTCCACCCCACCTCTACTCCTATGAAAAAGCCAATTTTGTATCCATTTACACATGCATTTCAACCTTCCTTTACTCCCTAGAAATCTGTGCTTCTTTGAACTGTTTAATGCCTGGTTTCCTCTTTTAATTAAGGAGTTAAATAAAATCTTCCACATACGTGTATTAGTTTGCTAAGGCTGCTGTAACAAATTGCCACTAACTGAGTGGCTTAAGACAATAGAAATTTATTCTTTTACAGTTCAAGAGGATAGAAGTCTGAAATCGAGTTATCTGCAGGGTCATGCTCCCTCTAAAGGCTCTAGGAGAGGATCCTTCCTGGCTTTTTCCTAGCTTCTAGTGGTTGCTGGCAATCCTCGTTGTACACACATCACTCTGATTCTCTGCCCCCATCTTCACACAACATTCTCCTTGTGTGTCTGCCTCCAAATTTTCCTCTTCTTATAGGTCACCAGTCATTGGATTTAGGGCTCACCCTAATCCAGTATGACGTCATCTCAATTTGGTTACATCTGCAAAGACCCTATGCCCAAATAAGGCCACGCTCACAGATTCTGGGTCGATGTGAATTTTGGCGGAATACTATTCAACCTAGTACACACATGTTTCTTTTATATCACTATGAAAGTCATGATTTTATCCTTTTTGGAAAATTATCCTCCAACAGTGGTGATGCCATTAAAAGTAAAGTCAGCAGGAAGTGATGGATTAAGATGGGAGAGGTAAAAGAGAAGGTGTTTGGAGTTAAATATGTTGAATTAACCTAAACGTGGGGCTGGAGGTCAGAGGAGAAGGAAGGACTAGATGGAGAGGAGGAGTAGGAACCTCGATGGGAAAAGCTCTGTTCTGTCTAACACGCTCATTTCACAGATGAGCATCTCAAGGCCCAGACAGGGGTTACTCTCCCAAGGACACAGAGTGGGTAGTTGGCAGAAGCAGACTGCAACCCAGATTTTTTGACTTTCAGCCCAGGGTTTGCAGACTGGTTGGAAAGGATTTCAACAGTTTCAGTATTTGAATGGAGACCTTCAGACCATTCATTTTCCCTGGACAGCTTTCCAAATATCACATCTGTCACATTCCCATGTAGGCACACACATACATATACATGGGTATATGGAACGAGAAAAAGTTCCACACGCGTAGTGGCACAGAACCTAATTATGAAATCTCTTATTAGAAAAGCTGAATCTGAATCAAAATCCAACCACAGATAATTAGCTTACATGCTTCCCTGATTACACTATTATGTCATCTTTTGGCCACAAGGAAATGTCGAAACCGTAGACAACTCTATAGCTATTAGTACAATGAAATAGATTTTGAGACAGTGATTTCAGTATTTGATAATGGCATAGGCACAGAGGATCTCTGAATTCTTAGAATTCACAAAAGCAGGAGAAACTGTGAAAATGGAAAGCATCATAGTCCCAAACCTAATTATTTTTTTTTACATTATGGTAGCGACACTAGGGGCCTGGAAATATTATAATCAAGCATCATTTTCTTGTCTGATCCTACAGTGATATTTCAGCTTCCACGAGTTTATAATCACCAAGTCATAAAATTAGCATATTTCCAACTTTCTTTTACTCCATACCCCTGTAAGTATTAGTTACATAGCAATATTTCTTTACTAGCAACAGAGACTTGAGAAAATTTAATCATTTGCTTCATAAACTTTCTCAAAACTTAGTGCTTCAGAGAGGTATCTCTCCCATTCTGCAGGAAATTCAAATTTGTACCAGGATGATGTTTTTGCTCAATGTTGCTGAACACTTTGGAGACACATATACAGATAATATCCATGTAATGTTTTGTATTTTCTGTGTTTCTATGACATCATCTTATCAGATTTTCACAATCACTCACTAAGGTATTTATTATTGTCCCCATTTCAGAAATGAGAAAACTGAAGTTCAGAGAAACTTAATTGACTTTTCCAATCAATGCCTTGTTGTGAAAGTGGTTGAGCTGAAACCTCAACACCAAGCTTCCTCCTTCCCCCAGGTCACCATCCATCACCTTAAATGAGACCAAAAACACATTCTGTAATGAGCATACACTTCTCTAGAAAGGAGAGGGGAGTTATTTTTAAGACATATTAATGAAATGATATGTTTGGAGTTGTTTGAATAACAAAAAAGATTTATCCAGAAAAAGACAATGTCACAATGATACACAGTAGGTTCTCAATCAAAACTGGAAATAAATTCTATAAAAATGGTAGTCAAAATCTATTGACCACTTTGATCAAAATGAGTATAAAAAACATAACTGTCTAGAATGTCAGATCTGCAAAGAACATGATTATCATCTGGATCAGTGATTCTCAGCTGGGGGTGTTGGTTGACAACTGTGGGGAGGATGCTACTGGTATCTAGTAGGTGGAGGCCAGGGACGCTGTTAAACAATCTACAACGTACAGTTCCGAATCCCACAAAAAGAATGATCTGGCCCAAAATGTCAATAACGCCAAGGTAAAGAAACCCTGATCTGGATCAGAGGTCCACAAATGTTTTCTGGAAAGGACCCAATAGTAAACATTTTAGTTTTGCTGTTTATAGCGATAGCAACCATAAACAATATATAAATGAATGGACATGGCTGTGTTCCAATATAACTTTATTTACAAAACAAGCAACTTCCCAGATTTGGCCCATGGGCTGTAGTTTTCCCACCCTGATCTCCATTAATGGATTTCTAATGTTCTCTTCTAGAAACAGTGAAATGTTTCATTCAAATGAAATATTACATGGAATCCAAGATATAAAAGACATCAAAGGTATGCTTCTTTGGTTGATTCAAGGGTGCATCCAGGGCAGTTCTCAAAGACACTCTAGTAGTAGTCTAGACAGTCCTCCTCAGGCCAGTTTGGAACACTGTAATCTTACACAAATGCCCTTTTTCAGAAAGAACAAGTCATCCTCTGTTCAAAACCCTTCAGTGGCATCCTACTGCTCCTAGGAGAAAGTCTTTCTCCCAGCCTAGAGAACCTCATGTGGCAATGTAGCTCATTGGCTCTACACCCTGATTGAGAAGCTTCCAGGTCTGACTACAATACTTAATGGCTGTGTGACTATGGGCAAGTTACTTCACCTCTCTGAGCTTCAGTTCTCTCATTTACACACAAATAATTATTATCAAAACCTACCTCATGTTATTGTTTTAAATGAGATTGATTAAATGAGATAACAGATACATAGCCCTTGTACAATGCCTAGTATATAACACTCAATAAATTAATATCATTATTAAAAGAATTATGTTTATTGGGCACTCATATCTCTAGAAACAATTTATAAGCCAAAGCAAGCTGTTTGGGACGCCAGGCCTAAACTGATCGGAGGTGGTCAGTGATGGAAATAGACCCTAAGGAAGACCTCTCTCAGGTTTCCATACTGATATTTTTTGTTCTTATTTTGCACAAATACCAATCATGGGAGAAGGTCAGATCAAGCCACCTTTTTCAAAGCCTTCTGGACCCCAGGTGGATAAGAACATTGACAAGTTTATCAGTGTTGCTCTCTGCAATGAAAATTGCTCTGTCCCTCAGCCCATGGGAAGCATTGATGGGTCCAGAGAGCAGGGGTAAAAGGTCCCTCTGTAGTGTTGTACTGGCTTCCACTGGGCAGAAAAAACGTGGCAACAATTTGTGGTAGACACCATTAGTTGACCCTCAACAGCTATGACTGCCCCTCTTCCTGGTTCCTAACAGAAGTCTCAAGAGTCACAGGCCATGTGTTCCAGAAGAGGCTCCTCACCAGCCTAGGGGCTAAATCCTTATCAGCTCAAGCCACCCATGGCACTTCCACTTGCCTGTGATTGACTGGGAAGTGAGCAGGAGATGCAGCTCTGGTCAATAAAATGTAAAAAGAAGGATGTTGTCTACAAGACCATCCTCACTTCCAACATCAACTGCAAATTTTGGATTCCCAAGACTTCCCTCACTTCTGACACCAACTATAAGTTTGGTGGTCTCCAAGACCACCCTTATGTTCAATAATTCACTAGAAGGATTCACAGAACTCAGCAGAGTCTTTATACTAACTATTATGGTTTATTACAGCAAAAGGACACAGATTAAAATAAGCAAGGGAAGAGGTTCATAGGGCAGGGTTCAAGAGATACCAAGTGTGGAGCTTCCAATTGTCCTCTCCTAGTAGAGTCATGAGGATAGTGTGTAATTCTCCCAGCAACAATGTATGAGAACACGCATGGAGTGTGGCCAATCAGGGACACTCACCCAAACCTTGGTGTCCAGAGTTTTTATTGGGGATCAGTCACATAGACATGATTGACCATCCCCATGGCTGACCTTAGTCTCCAGTTCTTCTAGAGGTTGAACTAACACAGCATGGTCCAAGACCCCCCACTGTACATCACACTGTTAGCATAGACTATCTGGAATGGCCCAAGGCCCCCGGTAAACAAAGACATTCTTATCAGGCAGGACACTCCAAGGGCTTAGAGGTTACCTCCCAGGAGCTAGGGCCGAAGACCAAACCTTTGGGCAAGTTTAATCCTTTACTACACAGACTCACAGTCTTAAGGTAGGAGTCTGGAGATGTGGGTTTGAAGTTTGATTCTATCAGTATTTCGCTGTGTGGCCTTGAGTGGGTCACTCAACTGCTCTGAGCCTCCATTTCCTCATCTGAAATACAAACCAAATAAAAATTTACCCTATTCACAGTGCTTTGGGGAGTTATATGACAACTCTCGCTAGTAAGGGACAAAAACCTAATTAAAATGGTTTAAACAAAGGAGAGAGAAAGAAAATTCATCTTGAGGGGGAGATAGTGCAACATACGCAGATGTTAGTGCTGAGCTAGAAGTTCACTTAAGATGCTAAGGGAGTGCATATGAGGGGTGCTTAGCCCAGTCTTGGGTGGGGGAATATTTCCCAAGTTGAATCTTAGAGAATGGGAGTTAATCAGGTGATGAGAAGTGGGAAGAGTGTTCTGGGTTGAGGGAACAATACAGAGGTGAGAAATCACATAAAGCACACACACTAATGTTTGTGCATGTGTGTGCACATGCATGTGTGCACATGTGTGAGTGTTTATGATAGAATGTGACCTGCCAGGCAAGCAGCTCAGTATTAGCAGTGAGTAAGGATCAGGGGGGAGACGAGGCTTGACAGGTGAACAGGGACCACATGCAAGGAAGTTTCCATGCCAAGCTAAGATACATGGACTGACTCTAGAGCTTTCCTTTACACTATACAAGAAGGGAGAAAAATTCCCCCTCCAGCAGACTTTAAGCCAATCCAGCACACAAATGAACAAAACTGCTGTCATTCTCCTTTTCTATGCTTACGGTTCCCACAATTTTCCTTCACATTCACTCTACTTTCCTTTTACTGTATCCCTCATTCAGCAGGTAAGTGCCTTTTTTATATACTTTATTGGATTTTCCTTTCAAGCTGCAAAATGCATGGTTGCGGCAATAAGTCAAAAACAGAGGTTTACAAAGAAAAGGCCCACAGTTTCTCTCTCCTCACACAATCCCTGTCACTTTTCTATCAAAGAAACAAGGCTAAGTTTGGTGTCTGTTCCACACTCGTTTCTGTGTTCATACAACCACCTATAAACAATATAGTCACATACATAAAGCTTTTTTCTACTTTTAAAAAAATTGGATCAAACTATTTTCATTACAGTATAACACTTGTTCAGGCTGATACATAGAGATGCAATTAATTCCTATAAAAGTTGTATAATATTCTATAGAATGAGCAAACCTCTCCGCTAATTCAACCATCTCTATCAGTGGATAACATTTAATTTGCTTCTGCCTTTTTTAGTCATTCTCAATAATACTGAAATAAACATCTAGCACATTTATCTTTATATATGACAGTCATATGTCGCTTAACGATGGGGATATGTTCTGAGAAATGCATCATTAGATGGTTTCATCATTGTGCAAACATCATAGAGTGTACTTACACAAACCTAGATGGCAGAGTCTACTATACACCTAGGCTCTATGGTACTAATCTTATGGCACCACTGTTGTATATGTGGTCCATCATTGATGGAAATGTCTTTATGCAGTGCATGACTATTGTACATTTATTTTATTTCTATAGGATAGATTCTTCAAAGTTGAATTTGTGGGTGAAAGGGTATTCATATGTCTCATTTTAACTGATCCTGCCAGATTAATTTCTTAAAACATCATAGCATTATATTTGCATTGCAGCATTGTACCTATTTCCCAAATGACAAGGCAACCAGAAGACACCATTTTTCATCCATCAGATTGGCGAATGCTGGCCAGAGTGAGAGGGAAAAGGTTGATGTGTTTGAGGGTCTTGGGAGAAATGGTGGAGCTTCCTTGGATCTTCCCTGTGGCCTGGATGCTTAAGAACTGGACTAGAGAACCTAATTAGAAGCAAGTCAGCTGGCTGCTCAAGAAGGCCACTTCCTATGTGTGAGGAGTCCCAGAGAGAGTGGTCCTGAGACTATTTTAGCTCAATGTCATTCCTGCTCCCTGCCCTTCTCCCATTCCCCGAATAAGACGTAAACTCTCCCATCTCCAGATCTTTGCTGGAGCCTTCTCTTCTTCCTAGGTTGCCATTCTTCTCCCAACCCACAGGCTGGTGACAAACCTTTACTCTTGGTTCAAGACGAAGCTCAACTTCCACCTCTTCCAACAAGTCTCCCAAATATCTTTGTTGCAATTAATCTCCTCCCCTACCATTTGCTTGAACAACAAGAATGGCGAGTACTGTCATCATTATGATGTGCCAGGCATCATGCTGTGCACTTATAAGTATTATCTTATTTACTCTCCAATCATCTTATTAGGTAGGTCATGTTATTATCTACATTTTGAAGGTGAGGAAACTAAGGCTCAGAAAGGTGAAGTCACTAGCCCGAGGACACACAGCCAATAAGTATTGGAGCTGGGCTTTACACTCAAGTCTCTCTGACTTGAAAGCCTAGACTTCAGTCATCATCCAAAGCCGCATAATAAAAGAAGAATTTCACTGAGCAATCTTCTACTTTAATGGCAAACTGGTTGGGTCATTGCTTTGTAAACACTGCCTGCTACAGATGAATTTGTTTTCTGCATCTTCTAAGCGGTCTCACTGCCCAATGGATCTTATGAATGGAGCAAAGTTGTCAAGTTCTACAGTAAAAGGCATGCCATGTGATGTTACCAGAATTCAAGCTTTCTGCTGCTAATTTCTCAGTGGGTTGCAAGCTTTAATTTAACTGTCAGACCCTAGGTCTTTTGCCAGTGCTAATGGAGAACTGTGGTACTGACGGTAATTATTTCTAGACACTGGTACCTCCTTCGTTTACCTTCTAGTCGCAAATACTCAGCAGCTTCAACCTAATTTCCTTTCTTATTTTCTTCATTAGTTTGCAAACTCCCACTGCCAACAAAAACAACCCATCTGATAAAAAAATGTCAACAGGGAGTGTTCAAAATATTAAAACTGTCAAATAAAAATTGTGTTTTTACGAGGCAGGCTAAATATGTCACACATGTGGAAACCACTTTCCAAAGATAGATTGTATAGGTCAAAAGTTGTTGGGATATTTTTTTTAACCCACAAAAACAAACCCCACCAGGACAGGTTCTTCTAAGTATTGTTCTGATGTCTTGAAAATCAGCTTCCCATCTACTCTGGACAAATTTGATAAAAATACTGGCATCAAATGTCCTTGTTTTAAATGAAGACCACCGGTTTTCTGCTCACAGTGAAATTAATAGGAGAATTACCCCAAAAAAGACACTAGGATTTGGCTTGGTGTTTGTATTTCATTCTTCCTCCCACTAAACAATGCAGGCTGAAGATGGGGCCTGTCAACCAGTGCTTATTATTTATCAGCGGTGCTATTCTCTTACAGATCTCCGAGGCTGAACACCATGATTCAAATTGCTAGGTAGCAACTAAAGTTGTGGATGGGAATAAAAGCACCAAAGATAATTGAAAAGCAGAGGAGAAAGGTGATTGACCTCGGGTGGGGCTAAGCTGCAAAAAGAGACAAAGACTGAACCACAAATGGGTAATTTTAAATGAGATTTCAAGGGGGAAAAAATCCTCCCAAGTGAAACACTGCCAAATAAACACTGGTGTGTTCACAGTGCTGATCTAGAGAAAAGGAGCCATTTAGAGGAGTCCTCATCTTCCACTTAGCTCAACTCATAGGGCTCAAATCAAGAGGATGATGGATGTCTTATGTCAGTGGGTGTCTTATGGAATTCCACCCCTTCATGATAAAGGGAGAGAAGAGTTGGTATAAGACAAAAGAATAAGAAGCAGAGTCACCTCTGGGAAGAAACTCATGCACACACATTCAGAGACACACACACACAAGCAGATGCACTATGCGTATTGTTTTTGTGTGTATACAAGAGAGACAAAAAAGAGAGAGACAAGAAAAGAAAGGCTGACAAAGAGGTGGAGAGAAAGACAAAGATAGACAGATATAAAGTTAGGAACAGACAGAGGCTAAGACAAAGACAGAGAGACAGACAAGAGACAGAAATAAAGACAGAGAGAGATAGACAGGCTGAGGCCAGAGACAGACAAAAGTAGAGAGAGAGGGAAACAATATATTTGTGAATGACCATTGCATATCTGCATAACCAGGGCGTCATTATTATTTTGCATATTTTTTTAAGTTTGAGTATAGTTTAGCAGCGAGAAATAAAGAAACCTAGAGGTCATGTGAGATCATGAAGCTTTCAGAGAAATGAGCCAGAGAAGTTTTTAAACTGCCCAAGACAATTCCTAGAAAGGAGGTTAGAATTCTTTGTCACTACAGTGAAGTCGAAACCCCTTTGCTTTTCATAGTTTCCAGGGTGCCATGATCTGAATGTTTGTGTCCCCCCAAAATTCATACGTTGAAATCCTAACCCCTAAAGTGATGGTATTAGGAGCAGGGGCCTTTGGGAGGTGATTAGGTCATGAGGAGGCAGCCGTCACAAATGGGATTAGTGCTCTTGTAAAAGAGATCCCACAGAATCCTTGAATGTAAGACCTGAAACCATAAAACCCTTGGAAGAAAATATAGGCAGTACACTCTTTGACATTGGTCTTAGCAGTATCTTTTCGAATACCATGTCTACCCAGGCAAGGGAAACAAAAGAAAAAATAAACAAATAGGACTACATCAGAAGATTAAAAAGCTTCTGCACAGCAAAGGAAACCACCAACAAAACAAAAAGAGAAACCACCAACTGGGAGAAAAGATTTGCAAATCATATATCTGACAAGGGAGTAATTTCCAAAATATATAAAGAAGACATACAACTCAACAACAAAAAAATGAACGACCTGACCAAAAAATGAACAGAGGATATGAATAGACATTTTTCCAAAGAAGGTAGACAGATGGCCAACAGGCACATGAAAAGATGTTCAACATTACTAATTATTAGGAAAATGCAAAGCAAAACTACAATGAAATATCACCTCACACCCGTCAGAATGGCTATAATTAACAAGACTAGAAATAACAAGTGTTGGAGAGGATATAGAAAAGGGAACCCTAATACACTGCTAGTGTGAATGCAAACCAGTGCGGTCACTATGGAAAATAGTATGGAGATTTCTCAAAAAATTAAAAATAGAAATACCATATGATCTAGCTATCTCACTACTGGGTATTTATTCAAAAAACCTGAAATTAACAATTTCAAAGAGATTTATGCATCCCTATGTTCATCACAGTGTTATTCACAATAGCCAAGACATGGAAGCAACCCAAGCGCTCATCAACAGATGAATGGATAATGAAGATGTGGTATATACACACACACACACACACACACACACACACACACACAATGGAATACTACTCAGCCATAAAAAAAGACAAAATTGTGCCATTTGCGATGACATGGATGGACCTTGAGTGTATTATGCTAAGCAAAATAAACCAGACTTATGATTTCACTCATATGTGGAAGATAAATGAACACATAGATAAGGAGAACAGATTAGTGGTTACCAGAGGGGAATGAGGTTGGGGGTGGTGGTGAAAGGGGTAAAGGGGCACGTATGTATGGTGAGAGATAAAATCTAGACTATTGGTGGCGAACACTATGCAGTCTATACAGAAACTGAAATATAATAATGTACACCTGAAATTTACACAGTGTTATAAGCCAAGATGACCTCAGTTAAAAAAAAAAAAAAAGTGTGCAACAGGCTAGCCTATGGCCAAATAATGCAAGTGTTTTCAGTTCCACCTCCCAGCGCCATTGTTAATCCCTGGAGGGCAGGGCTGGGGCTCATCGTTCTCTGTCATCGAATTCCCCAGTTCAGTTCTGGGCAAACGGCAGACGGACAATAAAACCTTGCTGTTTCATTTAAAAAAAGAGAGAGATGCCACAGAGAGCCCAAGCCCCTTTCACCATGTGAGGACTATGAAGAGATGGCCATCTATGAGCCAGGAAGAGGGCCCTCACCAGAATGCCACCATCCTGCTGCCTTGATCTCAGACTTCCAGCCTCCGGCACTGTGAGAAATATATTTATAAGCCACTTAGTCTGTGATATTTTGGTATAGCAGCCTGAACAGACTAAGACACAGTGCTTAAAGAGTTTGAACACCAACACTGTATTGTTTCACTTATTTTTATTGAAAAATATATGCATGTAATGACAGCTAACAGCTAGTTGGTGCTTATTATAAATCGGGCATTTCTTTAAGTATTTATATGCATTAACCCATTTAACCCTCATTACAACTGGATGAGGTAGGTCCTACTATTATCACCCTCATTTTGCACATGAGGAAACTGAGTCACAGAAAGGTTAAATAACTTGCCCAAAGTCACACAGCTGGAAGCCCTGGAGCCAGGATATAATCAAGGCAGACCTGGCCTCAGAGTCTGTGCTCTTAATTACTGCACCATGCTCATCCTCCCGGCTATGCTGTATTGTGCATTTATGTATTTCTACATATTCCACAAAAATAGAGTGTCATGCAAATTTTCAAAGAAATAAAATATGTCATAGAAAATATCTTTTAGGCAAATTGCACAGTTAGTGCTGGGTTAAAGTCAAGTTAAACTACTTTATGGTAGAACTTCTCAGCTGCCCTATGTTAATGTGCATTGTAATTCTCCCAGAGGGTAATTTTCAGCATCTTCTAAACACGCTTAATTCTGGAACTTTTTTCGCAGACTCACCTAATAATATAGAATTGATTAGAAATACTGATCTGGATGATTTTTAGGTATCCCCAGCTCCAAGTCTCCTAGACTGACTCTGTGGTTCTTTACTTAGTAACTATGAATAAAGATAATTTTAAAAAATTAGAAAAGGATATAAAATTCTTTTAAAATTATAAAAAATCAGCCATATTCTTTTACTTACTCAAGAACTATTTATCAAATACCCACTTTATACCAGAAATCTGTTCACTGTTCACTTTTGGGTGTGGGAAGAGTGGTTCAGAAACAGTCAATAAATAACTACTAAATAAATGATATAATAGGGAGAGATAAGTACTATGAAAAATATAATAATTCAGAGCAAGGGCTAGAGAGAGAGAAGAGTTGATCTTTTAGATAGACATGTTAAGTAAGGTGACATTTGATGAGGTGACATTTGGGCAGAGTTCCAAATGAAGTTAGGAAGTAAACCATGTAACTATTGGGGAGAGTGTCCAAGGCAGAGGGAAGAGCAGGTGCAAGGGCCCTGAGGCAGATATTTATGTTTGAGGATCCACAAGGAAGCCAATACGGCTGGAGGATGGTGACAGGGGAAGGTGGTAAGAGAAGTTTGGAGAGGGGCCAGGAGCCAAGGAGTCATGGAGAGCCCTGTAGACCGTAGGAAGAACTTGGGTCTTTTGCTCTTACCATATGGTCAGTTAAGGGGCATTGAAGGAAGGAAAGGAAGACTTTGCTTCACTACACAATGAGTCTTGGGAGCCAGGTGCTCCTAGGAAGAAGAGTAGATAGTGTTGACCTCAAAATGGTGTCTCAGAAGGAGAGTAGCAAAGGAATCTAATTACTAAGACATCTGAAAAGAAAAGTTGTAAAGTTATAAAGGGGGTTATAAAGGGCAGGGCTATAGCATGGAAAGGTGGGGCAGGGTGGGGAGGGGACAGCATTGAGATCCTATGGACCTGAGTTCATATCCCACTTCACCCATTCAATGAGGTGAGGGGGGTGTGTGTGTTTGTACGTGTATGTGAATATTCGATATGCTTTCTTTTATTTAACTATAAAATTTTCAAACACAAAGCAAGGCGTGGGTTTCCCCCACATTCTCACTTTCCGTTCACTTCTCCACCTTAGCTCCCTCCTCTTCTCCCTCAGTGGAAACTTCTCTTGCCAATATTACTAATGACCTCCATGTTATCAAACCCAATGCCCATATTTTGGTCTTTATTTTACTCAGTCTCTCAACAGAACTTATCAAGGCCTGCTTGAAGCACTGGGCTCTCTTGGCTTCTAGAACATTCAGTTATCCTCCTATCTCCCTGGCCATGCCTTTACATCTATCTATTGCTCTTCTTCCTCTACTTGACACCAAAGGTCAGAGTTGCTCAAGATTCAGTCCTGGGCCCCTTTCTAGTTCTTTCCTTTACCTTCATTTTCCATGCTGGATTCCCAGTTAATCCAAAAGATCTCAAAGTTCGGACTCAACCAGGCAATTGGACCATTATGTCTGCCTGTTTACTGGCTGGAATATGAGAAGAAACTGGGTCTCTGTGTCGCCTACAGGAGGAAGCAGTGTGTGGTCTTAGGCAGGTGCCAATGGAGAGTGAGATGGCCAGAATAACAAGAATATTTAACCACTCTGTTGCTTATCATGGCATGACCATAAAGTTTTGAATATTTATCGATGGACTGCTTGCAAGGATGTTGCAATATGGGCAGCTGTGTTGAAAAATAAGAGAAATATTCCTGGCTTCAGGCTTCAAAGCATCCAGAATTATTAATGATTTCTCAGCTGGCCTCAGTGCCACTAGAGAGAAAACACTAAACAATTTTTAATTCAAAAAATTATTAATTAGGAGTAACCTTTATGTAGAGGCAGCCTCTCCGGCCTTGGCTTTATTTTATACTTTAAAATTCAAGGCACTGGAAATGTAATAAACCCACAGTTTCAGTATCATTCAAAACCAATAGTTTTTTCTTTAATTATTGCAGGTTAAATCTTCCTTCATTTATATGCATTATTTGAGAAGTGTATTTGGAACACATGAATATCAAAGAAGGCCTTTGAGCTTTTTCAAAACTTATTCTTTTCCACTGTTCAAAACAATTACAAGTACCTGTACAGGAAATTTTCTAGCTCTGTTTTGTTAACCAAGTTTAGGGGAACTTGGAGTCTGTTCATTTAAATGCTAAAGAAAGATAAATAGATAGATAGATATGAAGACAGATGGATGGATGGATGGATGGATGGACAGAGACAGATGACAGACACAAACAACTGTGTCATAGCACAAGAGAAAACACAGTCAATCATTTAATCTCCATAGCAAATCTATGTATACTATATGGTTTTTATTGCCATTATGCAAGCAGACTGAAGCAGAGGGATGTTGAGTAATTTGCTCCAGGTTACTCAGCTTGAAAATGGAGGAGCCACTGATGATAACTGTCATGATGACAATAACAACACAATAATAACCATCTTTTAAAAAAAAATCTGCTATGTGCTAGGCACCATACTTGGTATTTTATACGTATTATGTCACTTAGACACCAAAGTAAATCTTTAATTACCCCTATTTAAAGTGAGGAATCCCTATTAAAGTGAGAGACTCAGAAAAAATCAGTTGCATGGCCTAAGTCATAAAATTATAAATGCTGACATCATAATTAGAACCCAGGTCGATCTGATATTGGTAGCCAAGATCTTTCCATTGCACCGTGGAAACCTCTACTGAAATTTTATTTAAAATTTTATTTAGCATTTGTGTCAAAAGCCCTCAACTTTGTCTATGCAGACTTGAGAAGTCTGTTGGGAAGTTTGTGAATCTATTTTTGTGTTGCTCTTTGTGTGCATTGCTTATGGAAGTCACAGATACAGAGCATCAAAAAGGCTCAGCTCAGAAATATCTCCTGGGTATTATATTTCGAGATTTGAGTAAATAAGAGCTTCTTTTAAAATGTAAATACCACCTGAAAATGTTAAGCCTATTAGAAAGTTGCACCTTAGTTTCAACAGTTAGATAATCCCATTTATACTTGAGCAGCATACTGAATGGGTATTGTAACCATGGTAGAATGGATCATTTTCTTCTTTTCCTTTAGTCAGAGACATTGCAAAGAAGAGGAAGGAAGAAAATAGCTGGATAGTTTTGGGGATTTTTTAATAAGCTTTTTGTTTTAGCATAGTTTTGGATTTACAGGAAAATTGTGAAAATAGTAGAGTCCTCATCTACCCCACACCAGGTCCCTCTATTATTAACATCTTACATTAATATGGAGCATTTCTCACACTTAGTGAACCAATAATGATACATTTTTATCAACTACAGCCCATCGTTTATTCATATTTCTTTGGTTTTTACCTAATGTCCTTTTTCTGTTCCAGGATCCCATCTGGGATACCACATTCCATTTAGTCATCATGTTCTCCTGAAGCTCCTCTGGGCTGCGACAGTTTCTCAGACTTACCTTGTTTTTGATGACCTTGACAGTTTGAGGAGTACTGGTCAAGTGTTTTATAGAATGTCCCTCTATTTGGATTTGTCTGATGTTTTTCTGGTGAGTAGACTGGGGTTGTGGGTTCACAGGAGGAAGAACACAGAGGCAAAGTGCCATAATTTCAAGGGTACCGGGTGACTTACTGTTGAGGTGAACCTTGATTACCTGGCTGAGTAATGTTTTCCAGGTTTCTCCACTGTAAAGTCACTCTCATCTCCCTTTCCATGCTGTCCTCTTGGAAGGAAGTCACTATGTGGAGCCCACACATAAAGAGTGGGGTCTGAGGCTCCCCCTCCTTGAAGAGGGAAGATCTACATCAATTATTTGGAATTCTTCTGCATGGGAGATTTGTCAGTTCTCCTTATACGTTTACTTATTTATATCAGCATGGACTGGTAGATCTTTATTTTATACCTTGGGTTATAATCCAATACTAGTACTTTATTATTTTGTAGCTCAAATTGTTCCAGCTTTGGCCATTGGGAGCTCTTTCAATTGACACCTGTGTGCCTTTGACATATCTCTATCATTGTGAGATTTTTTTTTTGAGCACTTCCTTACTTTCTGGCACTATAAGCCACTTTGGTCTTATTATGTATATTTTTTGCCCCAGTCTTAAAATGAGCCATTTCTCCAAGGAGCACTGATACACTTTATGGGAGAACAGTATAATAGTATTTACTGGAGAATGGTGTGAGAAACTGATATCGGCTCAACATAAGGTTGACATGAAGGAAGCCACTGTAGAAAAGAAACCCTATTGTAACTTTGAATGACCTCTGACAAACTAATCCAGCTGGATATGCACCCTCCAGGTGATCTAACTGCTCTGTAGATTTTACGACCCCTGCTTGTGCGTGTACCTCCCAGCTGTGATAAGATGATAACTTTGTTTTTTTGAGTTCCTTAGGAATGTGATGACCCCCAAACAGAGCATCTATGCTGACAGCCATCATCAGTGAAAACTGAAAGACCTAGTGCCATGCCCAGTCTGTAACAGCAGAAGGTCAACATTCCTAACCCCCTCCCCTGTAACCCACTGGCCTATATAACTGCTGTAAGATTTTGTGCCCCCTTAAGATGGTTCTTTCAGACATTAGTCGGCCATCTTCCCTCTTACTAGCAAGCTGTAATAAAAAGTCCTTTTTCTCCTACCACCTTGCCTCTTGACTATTGGCACTTCTTGTGGCAAGCAGACGACCCCCTTTGGGCGGTAACAAAACCAAGATATGGGTTCCAGGAGTGATTGTTGCTACTGGGGTGTCATGCTTCTAGGTCCTCTCAACTAACAGAGAAGGAAATATACATATATATATATACTAACTATACATACACACGTATCCATATTTATCTATAAATATTTCTATATGTAACCATCTGTGTCTATAATAAGTTAAACATGAGTTCATACTAAAGCCTGGGCCTATTTTAAAAATACCAATGCCCAAAGCCCAGCCCAGATCAGCTGAATTAGAATCAATTAAATTTGAATTCAGGCAGGTGGGGGAAGATGTTGTGCCCAGGCCTAGGTAATTTTCTGAAAGCTCCCCAGGTGACCAAAAGATGCCACAGCCAGGAGAATGACTGATAGAAACCAAACAACGGACGTGGAGGCAACGTGATTTTTTTTTTCTGGGAAACTACATATTAAAATTACTGATAGATGGAAGAATTAGAGTATTTTCCTAATACCTCATACTTTTATATCCTTGGAGCTTTCCTAAACTTGTCAATTTGATTCAATATTCAGTTATCAAACCCAGCCAAAGCAACATTGATATTTCATATATGAGCAAAAATGGAGTGGTCCTAACCTTGGAAAGAATCAAAATGGGAGAAAAGACCCACATGTTTGAAACTCACATACAGAGAACATGGGAATCATTTTGTTCATAAACCCAAGGAGATTAGGAATCATATGAGCAAAAATAGATAGTCGAGCATCTCTGACATGCAAAATGGTATGCTAGGCACCTATGATAGGACAGGGTCGTAATAGCAATATTCACCTTTAAAAATACCATTAAATCGAAAACAAACTGTGGTAAAATAAAAAAAAAAATCTCTGGTCTTTGTCTTAGATTTCCGGCACAGAGCTTCAAAAATCCCCTGAAATTTCTTGAAAGATAGGCATGTCATTGTGTGCTAATGAGGTGACTTATGGCAGGGCCCCTAGATAGCTTCAGGATGCGGGCTGGTCACCAGAAAAACCAACCACATGATTAGAGCTTTGTGTCTGGGCAGGGAAAATCCCGTTTCTTCCCTTCTTGTGTTCTTGTGGTTGGACTAACAGTAAAATTGACACCAGACCAGATTGACAGGAGAGAATCCCACTTTAATATGTATGTATTGGACACATACATATTAGGAGAAATGATGCTCGGAGAGTGAACAAAGCAGGAAATATATATATATCTTTTACACAAAGAAACATAAATTTGTGAAAACTTGACAGGACAAAGAAAGTTAGGTTTGGGGTACATAATTAGCGAGGAATTTAAGCAGAGTTTGGCTTGAGGTAGTAAATTAGCAAGGTTTGTTTATTCAGATTTCTCAGCCTTGAATTCCCTAGCTCTGGTGATAAGGACAGGGAGAGCACCTTTCACAGGGGAGATTTATTTCCTGCTTTCAGGGGAACGGTCAGGAGGGTCAGAATGCCCTTTTTGTTTCTCAAGTAACTTTACTTCTAAATAATCAATATGCTATTTTGGGATATTTTGGGGTGGCCTGCCCTGGGCCCCAACAGTTGGAAATCTCAGCTGCCTGACCTCTGGGGAGGGGAAGAGGCCTGGAGATTGAGTTCAATCACATAGTCAATGATTTCACCAATCATGTCTATGTAACGAAAACTTGATAATAACTCTGAACACCAAGGATGGAGGGAGCTTTCTGGGACATATCAATGTCCTGGGAAGGAGGCACACTCCGACTGCATAGGACAGAAGTTCCTGCCCTGAGGACCCTTCAAAACCTTGCCAGCCTACGCATCTCCTCATCTGGCTGTTCATTTGTATCCTTTGTATAAAAATGGTAATCATATGTATAGCACTTTCCTGAGTTACGTGAGGGTCTAGCAAATGACTGAACATGAAGCACTTGTGGGGAGCCCCGTAACTGTAGTTGGCTGGGCAGAAGTGAAGGTAGCCTGTGAACCCCACTTGAAACTGGTGTCTGAAGTAAGGGCAGTCTTGTTGGGGAGCTCACCCTTTAATTTGTGGGATCTGATGTTAACTCTGGGTAGTTAGTGTCAGATTGAATTGAATTATGGGACCCCAAATTGGTGTCAGAGAATTGCCTGCAGAATGCAAACTGAAACAAATGAACCTAACAGTATATCAGGTTGTTGGCATAATCACACAGAGAATTATTTTATGGGCACAGAATATTTTGACTTTACATTCCAAGTGGCATATATCCTAAAAAAAAAAAAAAACTCTTTCCAGTTGTCTCAGCATTAATAATACTAGTTATTTTTATTTTGAAATTATACATATACACACATAAATATATAATATATTAAATATATATAATGTTAATGTCATTTTGTACCTACATACAAATATAAAATCAAAACAATTAAGTAGGGCCGGCCCTGTGGCTTGGTGGTTAAGTGCGCGCGCTGCAATGCTGGTGGCCCGAGTTCGGATCCCGGGTGCGCATCGAGGCACCACTTCTCCGTCCATCCTGAGGCCGAGTCCCACATACAGCAACTAGAAGGATGTGCAGCTATGACATACAACTATCTACTGGGGCTTTGGGGGGAAAAAATTAAATAAATAAAATCTTAAAAAAAAAAATTAAGTAAATAAAACCAATAATTTTTATTTGAATATTATGACTATCGGTATAAACTCAGGATTTATTTTTTTCTTTCTAAAAAATTATGTATTTCCTAGCTCTGAGAGCTAATAAGGCCAAGAGACATTGCCAGTCCATTAGCAATCACCACCCTCAGGCCCAGACTGTGGTCTCTACATACCATTTCCTTTGAATAGGAGTTGGAGCTACTTGGGGAAATGGTTAACTCCAGGTATAAGACAAGAAATAAGCAAGAGGAGCCTGGGGCAACATTCTGCATCTGAAAGCAAGGAAGCTATCAAAAATAAGTGTTGGTGTCAAAATGACACAAAAGTTAACCTGAAGGGGCTTCCACTGGCCAAAGGTGGGACAATTTGAGCCTTAAAAAAATGACCACAAATGGGGCCAGCCCAGTGGCATAGTGGTTAAGTTCACACGCTCCACTTCTGGCAGCCCAAGGTTCGCAGGTTCGGATCCCGGGCATGGACCTACACACCACTCATCAAGCCCTGCTGTGGCAGGTGTCTCACATACAGTGGAGGAAGATGGGCACGGATGTTAGCCCAGGGACAATCTTCCTCAGCAAAAAAGAGGAAGATTGACAATGGGTGTTAGCTCAGGGCTGATATTCCTCACACACACAAACAAAAAATGACCACAAAGGATTGAAGCACATTAATTGTAAAAAAATTCATAAGTTCATAACTATAAAACCTAAAAAGTAACTAGTCTCACCTTTGACAGTTGCTAGGGCACCAGCTCATTATTCTAAATTGATAATCAAAGAAAAAGAAGTCAAACATCTATCCTGCATTTTATAAATAAACTATATTTTGACGTCAACAAATAGCTTTTTATAAGAGAATTCTAACTCCAGTATATTAATTATAATTATTAATATAAAATAAATTGTGTAATTTGAAAATCGCTATTTTTCAACCACTAAAAGTGGGGAAACCAACACCTCCAGATGAGATGCAACAGGATGCACACAGTATTATCCACGAGGTATTTTTTCCAGAAAAATTGAACATGAAAATAATAAAGCTTCTAACCCTAACTACCAGTTTATAGGAAATAAAGGGAATAGAGGGAGATGTTAAAGAGCCATAAGACTACAATCAGCTAAATCCAGAATATGGGAAATTCTATAAATGACTCATTTTTTTCCCCACAAACAAATGACATGAACAAAAAGAGGAGAGATTAATTATCAAAGTTGTATTCTTAAATACAGCTGTTGTAGTTAAAATATAAGGATTGTTTGGATCCTGATCCCAAAATATAAATACAAAAAGACATTTTAATACAAATGTAAAATGTCAAATACAAATCAAGTAGTAGGTAATTACAAGAAATTATTGTTAAATTTTTGGGGTGTGATAATGTTGTAGTTATGCTCTTAAAAGATTCTTTATCTGCTAGGGTTGCATAACAAAGTATTTACAGGTGAAATGCTGTAATATCTTATTTGCTTTCAACTATTAGAGAAAAAAAAATTCGGGGGTATAACTGAACCAAAAGTGGCAAATGTTAATAACTGTTAAAGCCGGGTGATAAGTGCCTGGAGGTTCATTATGCAGTGGCTCTATATTTGTATATGTTTGAAATTTTCCATAAAAAGATTTTAAAAATTAAAAAATAATAATTATTCATAGATGCATTCAACTAACTCTTACTGGGCCCACCTCTGTGCCAGGTCCTGAGCTAGAAGTAGGAATACAAAGATGAGTAGCCTTTGTATTCTAACCTCCTGGACCTTACAGGGGAGTACAGGAATGCAAGAAGCAAAGAGGTAATTCCCATACAGGTGAATGCCAGGGACAGTTGCCACAGGGAGGACTTGGGCTAGCTGTCTGTTCCTTCTGATGGCCCACTTATGGTTGTCCTTCCCACTCTCAAAGGATTTCTGCCATGAGGCACCCACCTACCATCCTTGGAAATACTGTCAAAAATCCAAAGGTAGGCAAGTCTTGGAGGACAAGTATGGATCAAGGCAGTGAGTGGTGGGCAAGCCAACACTTCCCAACATGAGTCATCATAGCTTCCAGGCTGTCACTCGAAGAAGGAGCAACTTCTCCAAATGACGTTTGGGGAACATGAATCCTTAATGGCAGCTGGTGGGTGGGCGAACTGGGCTGGTACTTGACTATTAGGTGGATTGGATAAGCCGTGAGCAATACTTCTCAACCGATCAAATTGGAAAATGATTCACTGCAAATCAGCCAAGTAGAAGGCTCTGACACTCTCCATGATGGAAACTCACACTCATTCGTGTACTTACTATGTTCATTAATAGAAGCTACCACTTCCTAAACACCTAGATGTGTCCCGCTTTGTGCTATGTGGTTTGTGCATGTGATCTCATTCAGTGCTCATAACAAACTTGCAAGTATTTTAACACATAAGAAAATTGAGACTCAGAGAAGTGAATTGCCCAAGATCAAACAGAATTTAGGGTTTGTTTAGTTTCGTTTTTAATCAATCAAAAAATTTAAAAAACGATATGCAGGCCAAACAAAGCACACATCTGTGAGTTACTTCAGCCTCCTCGTTCCCAGTTAGAGATCTCTGCTCTATTCCGTGGTACTGCCAAATGCACCTCTTACTGAAGGCTTTTTGATTCCCCAGCTAAGAAGTTGAGTTCTAGAGCCCTGGGTTCTAGAGCATGAAACACCAGCCAGTTCCATTCTATTCCTCACATAATATGAGATTGCCAACTTATACTTGGAAATACACATTTCTTGGGCAATGTCTATTCTCTTCCTCTCCTTGTAAAAACACTAATCCTTACGTAACCAAGCAAAAAGGGGCTCGTTCTGCTTGCTGCAATCCAGTGTCAATCAATTGCAAACAAGTCGGTGGTTGAGAAAGGAAAGTTTATACGATTAGCTAGCACAATCAGAAGATGGTGGACTAGTATCCTAAAGAACCATCTTCAAATCATACAGACTCTTCAGGCAGTTATATAGGGGAAATGGGCAGGGAAGGAGGGGGTTTAGGGATGTTGATCATCCAGTGTGACGAACTTCAAGAAACCACATTATCTCTTTCTTCTGTCATTTGTGATGGATACCAATGGAGAGTTTTTCTTTCTGGAAGTCATCATGTTCCTAGGGGACTCAGAGAACAAAGTTATCGTCTCATCACAGCTAGGAGATATACGTAAGCAAGAGTCACAGAGCTAGCAGATCATGCATTTTGCAAAAGTGAGAGGTGCTTAATCATCTAGGCTATGTGCAGGCTAGAATGCATTCACAGACTCTAGTGAGTCAGGATCATAGTTACAATATTGCTTCCTTTCCCTAAGATGGCTTCCCTCATGCTAACCTAAGATCTAGTTGTTACACTTATAAGGGGTCAGGGCTCCACACTTATGACCTCATTTAACCAATTACTTCCTTAAAGGCCCCATCTCCAAATACTATCACATTGGTGGTTAGACTTTAACATAAGAATTTTGGAGGGACGCACTCTATAAATGTGAGTTGTCACAGCTGAGCCTGGCAGGTTGCAAACCCACTGGCATCAAGGTGAAATATTGGGATGAGTAAAATGTCCACACAGTATGCAAATTCTGCATCTGGACACAGATATGGATACACAGAAGCCAAACCATCACCTCTGTTGCAGGCCCAGGAAGTAAATCAAACCTTTGCATCTGGGATGGAAAACTCTGCTTCTCGATTTGTTTGTGAAAACTGCCTTTCATGAATAAGAGATCAAACTAGAAATGCGTTATCAAACCTGACGCGGCCTGTGCTGGGCCAGCCAGGAAGGGAATATGGTGAATTATAAATCCTCCAAGAGAAGAAGAAAGTCCGCACAACTCTCTTGAGCAAAATCACGACAATGAAGGAAGAACCTTCACCATCCGAGAGCCTGAGGAATGTGCTACCCAGAGGCTGTTCTACCAACAGGAATGGGTCACCCCACTAAGTTCAACAACCACTTTGAACAAATAGATTTCTGAATTGGCCAGTTATCTGACTACATCAGGACTGGCTCGACACACTCAGCTACAGTAGGTGATCGAATAGTACAGAGAAAGAAACAGAAGTTATAGGGTCAGTGGAAACCTGGATTCAAATTCCACTTGCATCACTTACAAAATACCTATCAAACCCATTTGCCAATGAACTTGACTCATAAGAATTACTTTCCAGATCTGTAAAATGGAGAGCATAATATATCTCTCTGAGGGTCCACTGGAAAGAAAATGTGTTGAATGCTTCTTTTGTGCCAGCCGTTGTGCTAAACTTATATAACCTTCACGACAACCAGTGAAGTACGTACTATTTTCACCCCATATTACAGACTAGGAAACTGAGTCATAGAGAAGTTAAGCAGCTTGTCTGACCAAGTTCACACAGCTAGTGAGAGGCGGATGAGATAGAACAGGTGGCATTTAGCTGTTTCCAGGCACTAGGGAGGCTCTCCATAAATGCTTCCTCCTCCGCTCATGTTATTCTCACTAACACTAATAAACTTTGCGTTTAGGCAGTTGAGGCCCCTTTAAAATGTAAATATTTTAACTAGGACAAACAGCACATCAAACCATATCAGCCATGAAATCCAATTAGCTTAGCATCTTGTTATCCCAACTTCCCTGAAGACAAAATTCACTTGGGAAACTTCATGTCTCTCCCCACTTCCCAAGACTCTGCCCTGCAGATTCTGAAGCAGTGGATTGGGATAAAAGCTTGAACATTCTTATTTTTTAACAAGCATTTCAGGTTATTCTGATGCTCGGGGAAGTTAGGGAAATTGGCATGTTCACCAGAGACAACAGGAAAAAGAGACCTGTAGGAATTATATGGCCATTCAAATAGCACCATAGAACATTACAGCAAGAAAGGATAGTAGACCTTATTCAATCCCATCCTTTCATTTTCCCGATGGAGAAACTGAGTCCCACTGAGGGGAAGTGACTTGCCCAGGGTCTCACAGGCTAGGTATGGCAGATTTGGAATTTGAACCAACATTTCCTGACCCCAAGGCACTTACGTCTCTTCTTCTAACAACTTCAGGACCAGCACGTATCAGTTGGAGTGAGAGGTACAGAGGCAGAAGCAACTGAGAACACTGGGAGACAGCCACACAGGGTAAATTTGGATGGGATGCTTGGTGAATGGCCCTGAGCAGCCCAGGAGGAAACAAGAGAGGCAGAAAAAAGGGAAATTAAATAATCACTTCTGATATGTTTTGTTAAGACCTGGTTTTCTCACATTTATTCATTTTTATGGTCTCTCTCTCTCTCTCCTCCACTTTAATCTTTCATCGTTTTCTTTCTCTCTCTTCTTTGTTCTCTGTACCTTCTGCACTTTTTTTCAGATGTATTCCCAGCAAACTACAAAGATATCCTTTTTTTTTTTTTTTTGTCTGCAGAAAGCTCAGATTTCTTATTCAATGCCTGAAAAGGGTCAGATTTTCTTTTCTCTCAGTGACACCTCTGTTCAGAATAAAAGCTTCTCTTTCCCAGCAGTAGCTCCTCTCATTATTCATTTAGTCCAGATTCATTTTCTTAATCTTCCTCCAGAAAACATCCGTGAGTGGCCAGGCCCTACTTGAAGCAGATCTGAACCACTTAACATGCAGCCTGTGTTTGAAGCTTGTGAGACCCTGCCCTTCATCTGTCCAACAGGGGGTTTCCTTGATCTGGGGCATATCTTGGAATCAAGAGGGAAGTAAGTGGGAGGGAGGCTCAAGCTGAAGTGAAATGCCTTAGCTGTGCTTTGACCTGTTCAGGGCATATGGGGAAAATAATTTCTGGGCTTTGGAAAGAGGAGCAGAAAAACAAATGGATTCTACCAGCCTGGATGAGGAGCAGTTAGCTGGGTTCCCACCCTGTGCATTGATTGGCAGTCAATGGTAAAGGATAGAGCCAAGATGTCCTTTTCTGGAAGCCACAGCTCTGCTGACTCTGAAGGCAAATAATCTAAGCAACTGGCACCCCACAGGGATCCCTCTAATCTCCTGGACTGAAGATTTCCCAAGTCTAATCAGATTGTCATCTCAACTCACTGAGATGCTCAAATCTGAAGATGTGAATAATGGGACCGGAGAGAAATTGATCTTTTATTATTTTAACCTATTTCCCAGAACAGTCTTCTGCAAATACTACTTCATTCCTGATTAGCATAATCAGGTCAAAGGCAGAGGGCTTCCCCTTTCTACTAGAGGAAGGTGGAAGAATATACACCAAGCTCTGGTGTAAAAAATTCTTAGGTTCAAATCCTCACTCTGTCATTTGCCAGCTGTGTGGTCTGGAGAAAGTTACCTAACCTCACTGAGCCAGAATTTCTTCATCTGTAAAACAGGAATGATGCTAATGAGACTATTTCAGAGGGATGTTGAGAGGATTAAATGAGATTATGAGTGTAAAGTATTTGGAACAGTGACTAGAACTTAATATGCAAGTTTTATCTATTAGTATAGATAAGTCTGATTTGATTGAATCATTAAAATTTTCTCCATTACCTGTAGTCAGGAAAAAGTCCAAAGATCCAAACCATGGACTGTGAATAGTAAAGATTCTTAGCAACCATTCGCCAACTCCAATGCTATGGCCATAAAAATGAGCCCAAATTAAATTACCAAGAGCATAACACAAACATTTCTAATGCCATTTCTATATGACTTTGATTTTTAAGTTTTTTTATATGTAATGGCAAATTTATCTTCTTAATAATATTCACTGTAGTTAATATTAAAATGAGTTTTTATTCCCCAAAATTGCTTGTGTGGCTTACGTTTGTGCTGAGCTTCAGAGGGAAGCCAGCCCAGGATACACTCTTCCTAATGATAAACCAAGAAACAATACATGACATTCATCCAACCGCCAATTACTAAAGTAATGGAGTCAGACTGACCCAGGTTAGAATTCTGTTTCTGTTTCTTTATTACTTAGCAAACAATTTTGGGCAATTACCTAAACTTTCTGAGCCCTGGTCTTCTCTACAATGGGGACAAAGATAATAATACTATCTTTCATAGGCTGTGTGAGGATTAACTAAGAGGAGTATAGACACTCAAAAAATGTCCTCTTTCTTTGCTTTTTCCTGCAATCTCCCAGGCTCTCTTTGGACTATTTCACAGTCTCCTTGTTGGTGAGATCCATAGGCGCAGGGACCATGTATATTTTTTCATCACTGTATCCCCAGTGCATAGCACAGTGTGTGACACACAACAGATACTCAATAAATATCTGTAGAATGAATGAATGATTGAATAAGCATCAGCTACCTGAAGAACATGATGAATCCTGTCCCTTCATCCCATCTTCCTCCTGACACCATTTCCTTCCCTTCCTGAAGTTATCGCCATCTGAACAATATCCTGACAGTAGATATTTTCAGATGAAGATGCTGGGTATTGAACTCTCCATCTGCCTTTATTCCTGTGCTACTAATAGCTTTGTGCACTTTTTCCCCATAGGATGAGCGGCAGATCTTGGCTGAGAACATCTTCTGAAGTGACCTTGGTGGTATGAAGTTATTTTAAATCTGTGATATCTCGTTATTTAGCAGTCAAAGATGAACTCAACGGGCCCTCCCAGAACCATATAATAGACTGGCTGTTCAAGGAGCACTAGGTAATGAGCTTTCTCTTTCTTCTCAAAATGTGTCAGACAAGCTCAGAGAGAAAAGGTGACTGTGCCCAGGTGGAACGGGAAAGCTCAATGCACACCTGGCATTGGAAGCCCATGTCAGTGGACCCAAAGACTGAGGCAAAATTAGACCGCAAGCAGTTTGTCTTTATCCATTAGCCTCTTCCACCTTGCCTTATAGCCTCAGCCTTTATTGATCCCCAAATGTCTAGGGCTCCCCAACATTGAAATATTCTTTCATTGCCCTACATCTCACTCCCACAGTGCCCCAGCTTTCATTTTGCTAGTATGATTTTAAGAAAATCCACATTTATATGTTAGTTAATGAACTGATGACCAAACTACCTTGAATTACAAACTGCTCTTTCTCTGATATTCCCACTGGGTGTTCCACTGAATTTGTGTTTATTTTTCCTCATCATTCTATCCCTAGAAACTAGCATAATGCCAGGCATCTAGCAGGTTCTCAATAAATATTTATTGAAAGAAAAAAATAATAGAATATTCTGTGAATAAAAGGACGTAAATTAGTTTTGACTTAAGGTAAGTTTGACTGTGAGTAATGGAAATTCAAAATATCAGTGGTTTAAACTAACTCGTACTTATTTCTCTCTCATATAAATGTCTAGAGGTTGGCAGTTCGAGGCCAATATGGTGATTCTGCTTCATAAGAAAATAGAGCGAGAAAGAAAGAAACTACCGAAAAGCCACTATTTTTAGAAGTTGTAAGTACTGTGTAATTACATACCGCAGTAAGCAAGGTACAGGTCCTTTAGTCTGACAGGATGAATCTAGGCTCCAAAACATACTACACGTGTGAACTTGGGCAAGTGACTGAACATTTCTGAGTCGGAGGAGGAGGAAGAGAAGGAGAAGACGAAGGAGGAGGAAAGAGGAGGAGGAGGAAGAGAACTACCACTACTACTACTCACGGATGAACATAGAAACATCATGGGTGAAGGAAAAGGCCCATGTCTCACAACTTCCCAGGGAAAATGATGATCTCTATGGCTAGCCATTTCTCTGACTTGCCTCTCCCCGTCGACCACATCCCTTCTCTCCCACTCCCGCCTCTTTCCTACCACGGTTTCAGAATTCCTAACAAAGAGTGAATCAGTATCCCTAGAGCAGGGAAAACCAACCAAATAACACAGTGATTTGGGGAGGAGTTCTAAATCTTTTCATCACTTCTACAAAAACATCCTCTTAAGGTTGTATAGAGTTTACATGGCCCTTGGCACATAGTAGGTGACCAATATATTTCAAGTTTCTTCTCTTCCATTCCTCAACATTAATGATTTTTATTAGATTTTTTTTTAACTCTGTTAGAGTTACATCTTCAGATTGAAATCCAGGATAATCAAAATCTCCTCATTTTATTCTCAAGAGTATGACTTTTTGACCTTCTATATCTTTAAATGAATATGGGATGTTTCTAATTCCTGTGCATTTAGCAGTGAAGAGTTATTTTAATGTTTTAATTATTGATCTCAGGAGAGGGCAGTTCACCTGCAGTCCATGGATCATTTTTAGTCTTCTATGTCTGGGTATTTTAATATATAATATGGAAGGAAATAGTCAGTTAAGTTCAGAATTCCTGAACTACACAAATTTAGTCATCTCCACTTGGGGAGAGGAAAGGGGGGGCAAGGGTGTAAATCAGAAACGTTTAGAGAGATTTCTCATTTTATTATTTTTATTGAAGACAATCCACCAGAAGTCCTTCTTTCTCCAGGTATAATCTGGAGCTGTCAAGACACGTTGCACAGGTCTTGAGCATCCCGGAAATCCCTTTCACTAACCTGGAAATTCCCTTTGCCTCTCTCCTAAGTTGGAGCCTCTGTTTCCTGAATTCCATATAATTCTTTTTTTTTTTTTTTAATTGTGGGATAATTGACATGTTAAAAGCTGTGCATATTTAATGTACACAACTTGATGAATTTGGGGATAGGTATGTACTTGTGAAACCAGCATCTTCATCAAGGCCAGAAACATATCCATCACCTCCTAAAGTTTCCTCCTGCCGTTATTATTATTATTATTATTATTATTATTATTAATTTGTGGTAAGAACACTTAACATAAGATCTACCCTCTTAGCAAATTTTAGGTATACAATACAGTGTCATTAGCTCTAGACACTATGCTGTATAGTGAATCTCCAGAACTTATTTATCTTCCATAATTGAACATTTGAACCCCTTTACCTGCCCATTTCCCCCTCTTCCCAGCCCTTGGTAACCACCCTTCTACTCTTTGCTTATATGAGTTTGACTATTGTAGATTCCACGTATAAGTGAGACTATATAATGTTTGTCTTTCTGTGTTTGGCTTATTTCACTTAGTGTAATGTCTTCAAGGCTCATCCACATTGTCGCAAATGACAGGATTTCCTTATTTGTTAAGGCTGAATGATATTCCATTGTATGTCTATACCACATTTTCTTTATCCATTCATCCATCAATGGACATTTTAGATTGTTACCATATCTTGGTGAATAATAATAGGAGTGCAGATATCTCTTCAAGATACTGATTTCATTTCCTTCAGATAAAGGCCCAGAAGTTGAATTCCATATCCTTCGTTTTCTTGGCTTACTCCCTTGTTTGAGGAGAGCACATTCTCAGTACTTTTCGAGAAAGAAGTCCTCGAAGATAAATTTGATGAGACCTTGTCTGTCTGAAGATTTCTTTGTTCTAACAGCAAACTTGATAGATCATTTGGCTGAGTGTAAAATTTTATATTGGATATGATTTTTCCTTCAGAATTCTGAAGGTACCCTGCCATTTCTTCTAGATTCCAGTGTTCAGTTTATGGTGTTACTCTTGAAAATCCCAATTCCATTCCAATTCCACAATCTTTAGGGCATTTTTTTTTTAATCTTGAGAAGCTTTCATAACTGTCTCTTTATCACTGCTCTCTGAAAATTCACAATGAGATGGCTCAGTGTGTGGAATTTTTCTTCACTCATTGCGTGGACCACCCAATGACCTTTCTGTTTTGAAAATTCATATTATGCAAGTCTGATGGTTTAGTAATTTCCCCCTCTCCATTTTCTCTGTTCTCTTTTCCTGGCCGTTCAATATTCCTATCTTCTCTTCTTTTCCATCTTTTTATTATTTATAAAATTTTGAGTCATTACCTGAACTTTATCCTCCAATCCTTATGTTAAAATTTGGTAAATATTTTTCCATATTTTAATTTCCAAGAGTTCTTTCCTGTTCCTTTTCTAAAGCATCCTGTTCTTGTTTCATAAATGCAATGGTTTTAGTCTATTAGCTCTCTGAGGATATTAATTGTTGCTTTTGTGGTCTGGGCACTATATGTTTCTTCTTCATTTGTTTTCTCTGCTTATCTAGGTCACTGATTTTTATATTAGAAGCTTTCCTTAAATGTCTAGTCATCTGAAGATTTCATTTACTCATTATTAATTCAATATGAAATTGGATTTCATTCAATAGTGAGACACTAAAATTCTGATTGACGTTGATGGGTAGCTCTGTGTTTGTAGACAGAACTTGTCAACTTGTGAACTTCACCCTAGGAGTAAGGACCCATAATAGGGTCGTGTACCCTATTTCTTTTGGGTACCTCTAAACACCAGTATGTCTGTAGGTGTTATCTCTTCAGGGGGTCAATTCTCCCAGAGATGACTTCTCCATTCTCCTACCTGAGTGGTCTAGGTTTGGCTGACAATGATCTGGTGGCTGAGAGGAAAAAGAAAACTGACATTCTTACCATTCAGTGTGTAGATATTTTCTCAATGCTTCTTTTTAATAGAGCATCTCATGCCAAATTCAGCTGAATCTGATATCCTAATCTAGGAATTCTCTGACTGTATCTCCCTAGAGAATAAACTTGCAATGTTCTGCCAAGGAGGAAGAGGTATAGTGAAGTGATTTCTAGGTTTGTAGTTGGGGAGGAGATCTCATGGTTTAACTTCTCCTTATAAGAACTTCTAACCAGTCTCCCCGTTTTCAGTCCCTTCCTACACCCATTTTGGAGCCTTTCTGGGCTTCTGTGCTGCAAATAGGCTTGCTTCTTCTTAACCTTCCCTCCTCCTATTGTAGGTAATAGTTTCAACTTTCTCAGCTGGCTAGCCAGTTGTCCTTTACTCATCCTTTTTCCGGCATTCAAAAGCATGTTGCCATTTCTTGCCTGCTATTATGTCTTCTCAGGTTCTCTCTATCTTTGTAGTATTTCTTTTTACTTTTTTATTTTTTACCATTTTACTGGTGTTTTAGAAGATTTCAGGAGGACAGACATAAAAGAATGTGTTCAATCCACCACAGTGAACTCAAGTCTCCTGAGATTTATTTCAAAATAATAGACATCACTGTTCTCTATTGGGGACCCAGAACCAAAGGAAAACTAAGAAGATCCAACACTAGGCCCTAATATACCATGAAAATACCCATACCAGAAAGCATATATGTAATAATAAAAACAAAGATTCTACATAATAATTTATTACTTAAAATATATATTTCAAGTAAATTATCTCATTTAATATCTACAGAGTCCCTAAAAGATACATTTTAGTTTAATTACCATTTTACACATGAGGAAATTGAGGTTCAGAAATACCAAATGACTGCTCAGAATATCATGGTCAGTAAAAGGTGGGGGTTTGACTCCAGGCTAACTCCCAATGCTATAAAATTCCTAAAGTAAAAAACACAAATCCCCAGTTTGAGGAGGACATGGTGTGACCTTCGGGGTTAAGTATTCTTGGTTCCCTTTACTGAAGCCAAAAACTCTCCCTGAAGACTCTCATTGGTGTTCTCTGTGGTTCTGACCATCATTCTTGATCTAGTACCCTGGACTGTAGAATTCATCCCTGAATGTCTGTTCTTTTCACCTCTATGCTTCTTCAACTCAGACTTTTAAAGGTCCTGATGCCTTCTAAACTTATTTCTCATCCTCCCTACTTCATACCCACTCTATTGGAGGCTAGAAGATGTTGCAGGAAGAGAAAAGGGACCCTAATCCCAACTCTGTCATCAACTAAATGACATTGGAGAGGTTTTTGGTCCTCACTCTCCTCATCTTTAATGTGGGGAGGAAGTAGTTTAAATAACCTCTAATATTTCTTCCAGGCACAAGTGTATGTGTTTCTATCACTTAAATAATTGAGTTGCAATTACAACAGTGAATTAGGTATCAAATAAGTCATGCATATTTTATTATGACTCTCTTTGAGGCCAACAAAATCATTCCTTCTCAAAATAAGTGAAGAAATCCAGAAGCATTAGGATTTTTTTTTTTGGCCAAGAAATATTAGAAGTCAGACCCACGAAATAAATAGTGATAGTTCAAAACGCCCGAGGCAAAGAAGGTAAACTCCTTTCTCTGATACCATAGCACCCCATAAGCTATATTATAAGCTTTATAGAGTTTTGTCTTGTTCTCCTTTCCCTATCAGAGTTACTAGCATATAGTTAGTGCTCAACTAACTTAATAACTATTTGATGAACTCCATTAATACTTATCTCACTATGTTGTAATTGTTTTCCAGGTCTACCTCTTACATTAGCTGTAACCTTCTCAAGGAGAGTCTGTACTGATTTTTTGCAAACTGAAGGCCTAACATAGTAGCTGCCACTTTGCAGGTGCTTAATAAATGCTTGATGAATGTATGTATGGATCAATGTATTCATTGTCTTAGAGATAATCACCTCTCTCTGTGATGTTAAACTTTTACACCCAAAGTGTGAGTCACAAAATGCCCTGGACCTGGATTCCTTTAGCTTGTGACTTTTTCTGGCTGGGTGCAAGATGAATGTCATTAATGCCCACTGCAATTAATGGATCTCTTTAGGGGATAGTCAACATCTGTCTTGTATAACCTAGAATCCATCACTTCCCTAAGAATGTGTGACCCGTGGAGACTTGAAGCTTAACAAGGGTACTGAGGTTGCAATTATCTTCCTCTTTTCAGGGTCCCTGTAGGGAATAGAAGATTGGCTTTTTGGTCACTTATCCTGGAATCCATGTTCTCACCAGGGATCTGAGCAGGATATGAAAAACGTATTTTGTTTTCAGCTGACACTGGTACTGATGTCAAACATTTCTTTTTCTTTTAACTTTACCAAAATGTATTTTCTCCCTCTCACTTATAAAAATGAGATGCAAAAGGAAAAATAAAAATTACCTAAAGGAGGGCCGGCCCCGTGGCTTAGCGGTTAAGTGCGCACACTCCGATGCTGGTGGCCCGGGTTCGGATCCCGGGCGCTCACCGACGCACCGCTTCTCTGGCCATGCTGAGACCGCGTCCCACATACAGCAACTAGAAGGATGTGCAGCTATGACATACAACAATCTACTGGGGCTTTGGGGGAAAAAATAAATAAATAAAATCTTTAAAAAAAAAAATTACCTAAAGGACAGACTTGGTTGTCTATCAAAAAAATTGATTCCATAAAAAAACCAATATGTTCTTCTTGTAAAAAGAATCAGCCATTACAAATGTCGTGAAAGTCTTTATTTCACCTTCTTTTTTTGAAAGATATCTTCACTAGGTATAGAATTCAAGGTTGACAGATTTTTGCTTTCCATACTTTCAAGTTGTTCCACTGTCTTCTTGCACTGTGTCTAGGAAATCGCTGTCATCCTTAACATTGTTCCTCTGCACATGATGTCCTTTTATTCTCTGGCTGCTTTAAGATTTTCTTTTCATCACTGATGTTAAGCAATTTGATATGATATGCCTCAGACAGATTTTCATCTTTCTTGTATTTGCAGTTTGCTGAGCTTCTTAGATCTATGAGTTTATACTTTCCATCAAATTTTAAATTTGCTCAGCCATTATCTCCTCAAATATTTTTTCCACCCATCCATTTTTCTAAACTGCAATTACAAATATATTGAGCCCCTTTAAGTTTTCCCACAACTCACTCATGCTTTTTATTTTTTTTCCAGTGTTTTTCCTATGTGCATTTCATTTTAAGTAGTTTCTATTACTATATCTTCAAGTTCATTAATCTTTTCTTCTGCAATATCTAATCTGCTATTAATACCATCCAGTGTATTTTTCATTTCAGACATTATAGCATTCATTTCTAGAAGCTCAATTTGGGTTTTTAAAAATATACCGTCCATATCTCTAACAAACATGGGGTAGGGAGGTGGTACTAAATGTGTCACCTACAACGGGTGTAAAACAATATGGTCATTTTCAAAAACCAACCAGGTTCCCAATGGAGAAGAAGGATACACAGTGAGGAACTTGCTTGAGGATTTCGGATTTCTGCTTGGACCTTTCTCCTCTTAAAATCACCATACTCTGGACAAGGAGTGGTGTTTCCTCTCATGTCACAGTATATCTCAAACTTCCTCAATGATAAGAATGGCTTAGAGTGTTTGCCAAAAGCACAGATTCCTATTCTCCAACCCAGTCCTACTGAATCAGAATTTCCGGGGGGAAAAAAATCAGCTAATGTCTGTTCTTAACAAATACACCATCATCATGGAAGTTTGGATACCATGGATCCAAACAGTGTGTATGGATTTGCAAGGCCAGATACCTCTAAACGTTTCTTTCATAGAACTTGGTCTGTAACTTGGATTTCCTGACAATCTAAAGAGGAATGGAGACTGGTTACAACCACATACTCTAGAAAGAACGGCTTCCCATGCCTGTAATTACCTAAGCTAAAAAGAATGTTTCTCTTTCCAATCATGGTTTTAATTTTAAAAGCTGTGCTTAATTAAAGCATAAATGCCAATTACTTTTGCTAATACAGGGAACTGTTGACATTTATCTTTCTTGATGCTAACAATTTATGAGTGGTGCTGAGCATCTATCATTTGAAATGATCCATTTGTGTTTTGAAGGAACAACTGTAAAATCATTATGCCTCTGTGTGTTGTAACTAGTGAGTGGACCTAGTTGACCACCAAACATTGCTGTCCACCAGTCATCAAAGATGCAGTAATTCCTGTGAGTTACAAAAAATGCTACCTTGCCAAAAAAAAAAAAAAAAAGCCTTCTCTGAAGAAATCCAACTGCTAATGCTGGTCAGGAAGCAAACAATGTGAAGAAGAATAAGGAAATGATAACATTTAGCTAGAACTTAGAATTTTTATGAGAAAAAAATTTGACATGGTGTAACTTTCAAATCTGGGTCATTTATAAACTAATACCTTTTTTCCAAAAAAAAAAAGACAAGGCTCTATGGTAATTATATTTTAAAATGTTATAGAATGAGAAATTCCTAGGTGTAAGTAGGTAATTAAAAAAAATCATTTCCTATTGATTTTAAATCACTGCTTCATTTAACCCTATTTTTTTCTCAGATTTCAAAAGGACGTTTTTTTCAACTGACCCAGAATTTCTGCATGTCAGGACTAAAGTCACCTCACAAACAAACATAGCTGCAATCCTTCTACATTTTTTTCAGGTGTCCCAAAACACTTTTCCTGCCATAGCCTTTAATTTTCCTATCAAGAACACCTGTAGAATGCCAGTGATGTTCAGAATTCTACCTAACCAACTAAATCTCTCCTGGACTTCTAGCTCATTAAATATTTACACAAGTAAGTGACCTTGGGCAAGTCACTCCACCTCTCTAAGATACAGTTTCTTCATCCATAAAATGGTGGGGAGAAGAGAGAGAAGAGAGGAGCTGGATAAACTTGGCAGTTTCTAAGGTCCAGCATCTAAGGCACTCATTTTATATTTGTATTTTGTATTTAAAAGTACTAAACCCAGAGTGAAATACCTTTGGATTCTAATACTAGCTCTGCCATTCACTATCTATGAGTCCTTAGAAAAATTCGTTAATCTCTCTAAGCTTCTATTTCCTTTAGATGAGATAATACCATTATCTGCAAGACAAGATTATTATAAGAATTTAATGAGATAATTAACATAAAACAATTAACATAATGCCTAGCCCATGATTAGCCTTCAATAACTGCTGGCTCTTATATGTTATATTATTATTAAGAATTGTAGTAGTAATAGAGGTAGTAATAAGCTGTTGAGGGTTTAGCTAAGCTACTCCGTGGTATTGCTGCTTTGGCATCCATTTTGTTTGGCTAACTGGTCTGCAGGTCCTTAAACTGACACCAGCCACTTCATGCATGCACATGCTCTAGATAACAACCTCCAGAGTCACAAGCCGATGTGAGTTCCTGATATGACTTCCCCAAAAACTCTTGTGATCAACAGTCTCCCCTTGTGCACCTCTTAGATAAGACCCCCATGGGGCTTACCAAAAGCCTGCTCTTTTGGTTTGAAATGACCAATCTGGCCTTTGCCTGGGAACCTCAAAGCACTCCACCCACAGACCCTAATAAAGGCATGTGCCCCAGGTCCTATCTCTCTCTGTCTGTACTCTGCCTTGACCTCCCCGTGTGGCCCCTTGAGACACTCGAGGTACTTCCTCCAGGACCTGTAAGTAATAAATTTCTCTGTTTCAATTTCTCTTGTGGTCTGTTATGGACCTCAGCTCACCATCTGGCACCCTGTGTTCTATTAACAAGTGTTAATTTGACAGATTCATAACATAACCTCTAAAACATTGATGCTATAGTCAACTTTCCTATACCTAGCTGTTTGTCGGCCCCTCTAGGAAGCTGGAAGACTTTGAAACACTGTCTCAGTGACACACACTGCACGGCCTCTTCCCAGCTATTGCTCAGAAAAGGGCAGCACTTCTCCCTGTGGACCTCATCTTTAGAGGTATATCTCATGTTTTCCATTGGAAACCACGAGGCTTTGAGGATCCCGAGATAAAATCTGTGGTGCAAGTAGTCATTTAAGTTTGTTGATTTAGCTCCAGCATTCTGAGACCCTTAATTTCTCACCAGCCCTGTCTGTGTTAATACAATTTAGGGTCATTTTAAAAACAAAACTATTATCTATAGCATGTAGATTAACAGACACCAAATCATTTAGTCTGGTGCTTATGCAAATGCTTTTGTCTTTCTCCGGACAGGGTGTTCAGGAGGGCAGGCGGTGAAAGTGAGCTTGTTTTTATGATAATTCGAGTGACTTTGTAGATCATCATAGCCCTCAAACTTGACTCACAAATAAAAAAAATCAAAATCATAAATCACCCTAAACCTAGTGCAATCGCACTCTCTCTGCCTTCTTCCCTTGCTCATTATACAAAGGTGTTTTTACAACACGATGGTGACCAATTAGTATCCAGAACCCCAAGATGGGTTCCCTTGGAAAATTTCCAGGAAAAAACGATCTTCTCCTTGCATTCTTGTCATCGACTGACAATTCCACTCTGGCACACAGTGGCTTCTAGCAACATCCTACTCCAGCTTGCAATAAAGACATGGACATGCCGAGTTCACTGCATTTTTTAAGAGAAAAAAAGGTGGATTTGTAGCCTATTTTCAGCAATCTCAATTAATGATATCTACTGCCTGGTTTGCATTGTTCTTCCACTAAAGAATTAGGGGGATGGAGAGAAAACAGCAGATTTGGAGCTGGACCACCTGCATCCACAACCTGCCTGCAGATGCTTATTAACTATGTGACCTTAAGCAAAGTGATTAACCTTCCAAAATTGAATTGCCCTTGCTAGGTGACACATCCCATCCGTCAGCAACTCCTGTCCTTCTTAATGTCTCCAAAATATGTTTCGACTCCATTTCCTTCTTTCCATCTCCACAGCCACCACTGTAGTGCAGCCTCCCATCACCTCTTTTCTGGACTCTCTTAGTAGTTTTCAATCTAGTCTTCCTGCTTCCTCTCCTGAACTTCTATGATCCAATTTCCACATAGAGTGATCTTATAATTCTACACACAATTCCAAAGTGTGAGGATTTTCCCCCACCACCAAGCAATTCTCTGACATTAGCTGAGTGTCCTACAATTCAAATCAATTCTGACACTGTCTACCTGAAAATAGCATCAGATTCCATAGGTTAAGGGGTTAGTCCTACAAGGCTGCTCCCTGCTCCAGGTTGTCACCTGAACTTCTGACCAACTGGCTATAGATTGGAGGTTCTAACAACTACCTCCTTGGCTTCAATTAATTTGATAGAGCAGCTCACAGAACTCAGAGAAATATTTAACTTACTGGATCACCGATTTATTATAAAAGGATATAACACAGAAACAGCCAGATGGAAGAGATACATAGGGCAAGGTATGTGGGAAGGAGCATGGAGCTTCTACGCTCTCTCCAAATGTAATACTGTCCCCAAATCTCCACGTGTTCACCAAGCTGGAAGCTCTCTGAACCCTGTCCTTTGGGTTTTATGGAGGCTTCATTACATAGGCATGACTGATTAAACCATTGGCCATTGGTAATGGAACTCAATCTCCAGCCTGTCTCCCCTCCCTGGTGGTCTGGGGGTAGGACTGAAAGTTCCAATCCTCTAATCATACGGTTGGCTCCACTGGCAACCAGCCCCATCCTTCTCTGCTTCCAAAAGTCACCTCATTAACATAACAAAAGACAGCTTTCTCTCATTATTCAGGAAATTTCAAGGGTTTTAGGAGCTCTGTGCCAAAAATGGGACGAAGACCAAATATATATTTATTATAAATCACAATGTCCCAGATCTTAAAAGTAATCGGATGATATTTCTCCACTGATTAAAAGCACTTTTAGCTTCCCATCTCCAAAACTTCTCACCATGGCATCTGAGTCCCTGCTTAATCAGGCCTCTGCCTACCTCTCAGACTTCATTTCCTCGTTTGCTCTGCTCCCACCACACCAGCCTCCTGTCTGCTCTTCAGAAACAGAAGAACAGGTCTTTCTGACCTCCATGCTTTTGAACTTGCTGATCAGTCTGCGTGGAATGCTCTTTCTCCAGATCTCTATGTGACTGTTCTTCTCGTCCTTCATATTGCTCTGTATCAATGTTATCCCATCTAAATGTCAGCTGTGCGTAGTACTTTTCATATCAATCTGTTTATTTCTTTCATAGAACTTACCACAAATTAAAAATATCTATTTATTATTTTCTGGCTCTCCCACTAAATGTAAGTGTTACAGGGCAGGGATCAGGCACGCTTTACTCACTGTTGTGTCTCTACTGGGTAACTTTAGTAGGCAGAATTCTAGGATGGCCCCCAAGATTCCTGCCCCGCAGGGTATACACCCTGTTAATATGATAAGGTTACACATATGGGAAAGATGAAGACATTTTGTAGATATAATTAAAGATCCCTAATCAGTAGGCTTTGAGTTAATCAAAAGGGAGATTATCCTGGGTGGACTGACCTAAGCAGGTGAGTCCTTAAATGAAGTCAGAGGTAAGCACCAGCAGCAGATGTTTGCCCAGTGTCTTGAAGAAGTTAGCTCCTGTGTTGTGAAAGAAGGAGGCCAGATGGCAAGGACTTGAGGGTGGCCTCTGGGAGCTGAGAGTGGTCCCCAGCTAATAGCTAACAAACAAAGGGGACATCAGTCATACAACCACAAAGAAATGAATTCTGCCACCAACTGGTGAGCTTGGAAGAACACACCAAGCATCAGATGAGCTAGCAGCCTCAGACACCTAGATTTCAGCCTGATGAGACCCCGAGCAGAGGGCCTAGTTAAGCCATGCCTGGATTCCTGACCCCTAGAAAGTGTGAGATAACAAATGTGTTTATTGAAGCCACTAAGTTTACGGTAATTTGTTACACACCAATAGAAAGCGGATACAAACAGCAAAGTGCCTGGCACATGGCAGGCCTGCAGTGAATACTGTTGAATGAATGAATATCCAATTTTCTTTTTAAGTGCTTTCTTGGAGTTAGGGGATCTATTTAGATATGGAAAAGAAGGAAAACATGAAGGAAGTGAGAATTTGAAGGGGAGAATGAAAATGGAAAGGGAGAAACCATACGTGGACAAATGCTTCATGATCATTCCAAGGGTGAGCCCTGCCCTCACATCTCAGCATGTATAATCCGTGACTTATTCGCCCAAATGTCTGGGACTATTTGGAGAAGGAAATATTGGGGAAATAGACATGGAAGGATGGATTTTACTCACTGCAAATTTAAGAGGGTTGTATTCAGAAGAACTAAATAGAAGAAATTCAACAAGAATTCTAACAAGGGTGTAAAAAAAGCAAATTTATTCCTGATATTTCCATAAACTCAAACAAAGCAGAGACCATAACTCCTGTAAGCCTCAGTACACTTTGAAACCTTCATAGTCAATATACAAAGCAGAAGAGCCTCAGAGGTTTTTCACTAATTTTGTTTTGTTTTTTTCCTCTTTCCCAGAGAAGCAGAAACCTATTACCCACACCTTAATTACAGCAGCAAGCAGTACCTCCTAAGATTTACCAAGCTGCTCACAGAGGCCTCACAGGGTCCCAGCCTGCGTGCGTAGAAAGAACTGCAGGAAGGTGGAGAGACACTGATTTTCTCTCTGGCTCTGCAATCGTGAGCTGTGAGATGAGCGACAAGTCCCTTCACTTCTGGTCTCAGCAGTTATAAAAGTGGAACCTAAATTCCAGCTATCCATCATCTCTGGGGAATTAGGGTGAGGGGCACATGAATACAGAGATACGTGTCTGGAGACATGCAAATGTGAAACTTATTAAAGCCGGTCCCACTGAGGAATCAGCAAACTGTTTACTGGCAGAGATCTTGTCTTCTTTCTTTGTCTTCTGCTCAGCAATCAGTAAAGGGCCCTGGATCCAAGAAATAATCAATCTTCCAAGGCTATTGTTGAAGGATTTATCCCATCAGCACTCCCAGGGACTCAGCACATCAGAAAAATGCAGAACAGCTATTGTTTACCAACAGGGCACTGGGATCCATAGGCTGTTTTCCAGATTAGATTAATTTACATTGCTGATGCTAACTTTGACTTGTTATTGACACAATGAGTATTATTGAGCGCCTTCGCTATGTCTGGCTGTAGACATTAGGCATAGAGTGGCAAATGAAACAAATCCCTTGTCTTCATGGAGGATGCAGTGTCCTCTAAAGACAACCTTTGCCTACCACACCCCTCCCTGACATCAACTCACCTACACATACCTCCAAATCTTTTCATCCTACCACTTTGTTGAGACACCTCCTTTATGAAGACTTCCCTGAGTCTCCCACCTGGAAGTTGTCCTCAGAATATCTAGGCACTCAAATTGAGGCAGGAACTCACCATCAGCTGTCTTGTAATATATACTTCCCTTCTCTACTTCAAGCAGCTTTAAGGTAAAGATGTCACTTTTATCTTCTTGGTATTACACATAACACTCTGCACAACATCTCACAGGAACTCAATGACTGCTCATCAATATTAGTGGTTCTCAATCTTGTTTCAACACATTGTTTCTCATATAATTTGATATATATGCCACATATATATATACATATATATATAGTTTATGGATCCCTTTACTTTTAAAAGTAAATTAGAGCATCTTTAAAGTTACCCCTATAATCACATGACCCTGACTCAATTTTTGAGTGTTCTCTTGAATGGGAGAGGAAGAGATGGAGCTCTATCACTTGGGAACTAGTAACTATGCATGACCTGAGGACATCTATGGGAGTGTGCCATAGACATGATCCTTACCCATGATTTGGATTATATAATCAAACAAACAAATAAAATAAATGAATATGGAGAGTTCATTTTTCAAGACATTTCAAAAATATTTGATACATAACATAAGGGAGTAGAGAGTAAATATCTCCTGCCTCTAAATTGTCCATAGCTGACCATCGTTAACAAGTTTGTGCACAGCCTTCCAGATTTTTTTCTACGGCAATATATTCATTGTTACTTTCCAATGTGGAGTCACACTTTAAAGCTCTACCCTATTATATAAGGCAGACATAGTATTCCACTGTATGGATGCACTGTCATTTATTCAGTCAATCTTCTTTTGTTGGACACTTAGGTTGTCTCCATTTTGTGTGTGTGTGTGTGTGTGTGTGCGAGGAAGATCAGCCCTGAGCTAACATCTACGCCAATCCTCCTCTTTTTGCTGAGGAAGACTGGCCCTGGGCTAACATCTGTGCCCATCTTCCTCCACTTTATATGGGACGCCGCCACAGCATGGCCTGACAAGCAGTGCATCGGTGCGCGCCCGGGATCGAACTCGGGCTGCCAGCAGCAGAGTGCGGGCACTTAACCACTACGCCATGGGGCCAGCCCCTCCATTTTTTATTAATATAAACAATGCTGCAGTGAACATTCTTATACACAGATTTGTGCACTAATGTGACTGTTTGGGGAGGACAAATTCCTTAAAATGTCATTTTGCAACAGCAAAATCTGAAATGTACCTCCCTTTTGACCATACATTGCCACTTTTTGGCTACTCTTTGACAGATTGTCATCTCCTGAGCACTGTGCAATGCTCCCTCCTTACAACTTCTATTATTCTACAATAGCTTTAGGCACAAAGCTTTGGAGAGGAAGAAGAAAACTTTAGGTTTAGGTGATGTTACCCAAAGGCATGGTGATTTCTACTGTGTCAAATGACCAAGGACGGTGGGCAGTCATTGCATCTATCAAAGATAGAGAATCAAAACTCATTGATCATATTTATCAGCCCATTATATGCAGCTTCTCTGGGAATTCTGATCTAGGGAAGCTTCAATAGTTTGTAAGATTTGGAATCTGCTTGCTTGAAAATCAGAAATTGACTTGCAAATAGTATGAGACTGGGCAATCTCACATTGCCCCTCTTTCACTATCCATCAACTTTATCTCAGACCCAGTCAGTGATACTTTTGGATCTGTTCCATGGTATTCTCCAAGCCTTTTGGATTACATTCTCCTTACAGACTCCCAGTGGGCAGTAAAAATGAGATGGGTGGGCAGACAAACCTTTCATTTCCTTTCATGCATAGGCCTCCATGTTGGGCAAAGAGTTCAAAGAACTTTCCCAGTTTCTCCATCCCCATTACAAACGCAGGAAACTTTGCACTTCAGAACAGACTTGTGTTTATTAGACTACTCTCCAGAAGTGATTCTCTAAAATACAACTGAGGTCTTCTGTGACGCTGGGGTGTTCTTGGAACACCACTTGATTGAGCCCATGAGAAGGAATGATCAACCCCAAAAATGTCAGCACCTTCCAGTATGAAGCAACAGATAAAGCAAGCTTCTGGAGCATCAGAGGCTGCTAGCCTACAGAGAGAATCAAGATAGGGATTTGCACAGTTGACATCCTGCTGCTGCGTAAAGCCACCAACTGGGTCTTGCTCAGCGGTTGTGGACTGAGTGCTTTCAAATCAGCCCACATGATGTTTAATCAGTTCAAGGAAAACTCTTTAGTTCCCAGGGATGGATGATCCAAATCAAGATGAAGTAGAAAAATCCCATTCTCAACTCCTCACTGCTCACTGGAGTAACTCTGAGTGGCAGCTCATATGGGAAGATAATATGACTCATGAAACTACTGGGAAAAAAAAAAACTAAGAGTCTATAGTGTAAAATGGACCCATAATGTAAAATGGACCTATAATCACCTTTCCCGCCACTGCCACCAGGATCATAGTCTATTCTATTGTGAGTATGAAATGGATAAAAAAAATTAACCTTCATCCACTGCAGCTAAGGGGGATGTTTAATAGTGTTACACAGGAAGTGACACAGTGGGGGATCTTTTTCAGCTTGGAGACATTGACAATTATCTTTCCTGCCTGCAAGGAATGGAAATGAAAAGGCCTCCTCCTTCCGCCAAAACTCAAACAGAATACAGAGGCAGCAGTAGGTGAGACACAGAAGATTCTATAGAAATAGAGAAGTTATTTCTGGATAATTGGAAGCAGACATGTTTCAGAGCACATGGGAGGAAGGATCTCCATAGCAACACAGTTGATGACAGCTCCACATTTAAACTAAATGTTGAGCCTTTACACTTTCAGAGACTGAGGATTTCCTGTCATTTTTGGTAATAAGTTCTTTAACTCAGGGAAGAAAGTATTCCAGCAGAGGTCCACATAAGGCAAGAAGAGCATGAGATATACAGAAAAGAATTCACAGATTTTAGAGGTCTTATAAAAGAAAGAAAAATCCAGATCAAATGAGAATAGAGTCACAGGCTAAAGCTTTCAGCAATTCCTAGTGAGGATCAACCAGATATTAATCACAAGCCCTATTGCATAGCATTTTCAGTTATATATAATTATGCTTGTTTCAAGTATATAATAAAATTGTACATAATGTTCCCTAACATCTTTTATTTATTCTCAATGAACACTTTTTTGCCTTTATAGAGTTTTGTGTTATAAATGGATAGACCCCCATCTCATTCAAGATTTTGGTGTCTATGGTAAGCTCACGTTGATAACAGCCCTTGCTGAAGTCTACGTTGGACCAAGCTAAGTCCATCTGTGAGAGTAGACAACACTCTCCTTTCACCACAAGAGCACATCAGAGATATCTTTGTTCTTGGTGTTTATTTTGATCTGCTATCCTCTGTTTGAAAATATTGTAAAGGGAATGGAGGATAATAGTGATTTTGATGCCCCATGCAGTTCGCTCTCTCATTCATTTCCCTTTAAAGACTGGGCAGGTTGAAGGCTGGCTATTGACACCTCCAGGAACCCATTTCAATGCCAAATGTGACACCAGCAGCACTGCCTACCCCCTTGTCCCACTGGCCATGCCACCTCCACTCATCAATTCTTGATTAAAGATCCAGTAAAATGAAGTCTTTCTTTTAATGCAGTTTTAAACTTTTACTATTCCCAACAGTACTAATATTTTAACAAGAGAACAAGCCATTAGTCAAAGAAATTCAGACATCGACAAGCTGCTAAGGGTCTTTTTAGTCAACATAAATGGATATTACAGGCATACAGATGGTTAAATGGCAATATTTTTAAAAATCTGACCCTGTCCTTATGCTTAATTTTCTACCACCTGATAAAGCAATGCAATCTACCCTTAACACAAGAAAAGAGATTCTTAAAGCATTTGTTATTTTTTGTATTATTTGACCCAGAATTTCCACTTCTGGTAATTCATCCTAAGTCATCCAAAATATGAAAGAGTTTTTAGCAATGTTAATCAGTGTCATTTTAATAGCTAAAAATTGGAAATAATATAAATGTCCAGCAATAGGAGAGTGATTAAGTAAATTATGATACATTCATTTATGATGAGATAATATCTTAAAATATTAATTTTTCGCTTTTCTTTTCTGTACTCCATTATACATGACCCTTCTCCTAGTTAATCAGAGGCATTCAAAGGAAATTGGGATTGTTATGGTGAGAACAGAAAGAAAGAAACAGTCCATATCCAGTTTTTTTAACTTCCAAAATAAGCCTTGATAAACACAAGGAATGGCCTTTCAGAAAAGCTAACTGATGAAGATAGTGCAAGAATAATTGGCTGGAAAGAAAAGGGTGGGCAATCATATCTCCCATCTCTGTTCCTGGTTGGGAGAAGAGACAGGGCATGATCTTGGGGGGTGGACGCTGCCGAAGACTAAGGGAATCAGGAATGGATCTAGGGGGACCACATGAAGAGAAGTCAGCATCAAGAGAGAGACCAAACGTCCCCATTAGAGGAAGCCCTTCTTGGGGCAGATGCTGAGAACCTCAGTGAACAGTCCTCACTGCTGTCATTGAGGGCCTTCCAGCAACGGCTACCTGCAGGTCTCTAATGGTCTTCTAGCAAAAGTATATCCATGTATGCCCTGAGCCTTTGAAGACCTCCAAACTATCCCATGTGGACTGATGCCTTTCAGGACATTCATGAGCCCCCCAGCTGTTGGGTCCTCTATGTATAGAGAGCAATGAGAAGATACCAAGGAGAGCTCTAGCACTAATACTTGAGTGGGCCTGGAGGGTGACAAAACCCACCAACCTCTTTACACATACGATAATAATAACAACTATCATTTACTACCTGCCAAGCACAGTTTATGAGTATCGAATTCCATCTTCACAACAGCCCTTCCTATGAGGTGATATTGTTATTAGCCCATTTTACAGATGGGGAAACTGAGGCAAAAGACGTTCAGTAGTTTGCCCATGACCAAACAGCTAAGAAGTGGTAGATTCAGGATTCAAACCTAGGCGGTATGGCCCTGGAGCCCATAATCCTAAAGGCAATGGTGTGCTGCTTCCCATGGGTTGCCATTAAAAAAAATGTTTCTACTCAGGAACCCTCATACACAGCTGGTGGGAATGCAAATTGGTGCAGCCTCTATGGAAAACGGTATGGAGATTCCTCAAAGAATTAAAAATAGAGATGCCCTATGATCCAGCCATCCCACTACTGGGAATCTATCCAACGCACCTGAAATCAACAATCCAAAGAGGCTTATGCACCCCTATGTTCATTGCAGCATTATTCACCATAGCCAAGAAGTGGAAGCAACCTAAGTGTCCCTCGACTGACGATTGGATTAAGAAAATGTGGTATATATATACAATGGAATACTACTCAGCCATAAAAAAAGACAAAATCGTCCCATTTGCAACAACATGGATGGGCCTGGAGCATATTATGTTAAGTGAAATAAGCCAGAAAGAGAAAGACAAACACTGTATGATCTCACTCATATGTGGAATATAAACCAACACATGGACAGAGAAAACTGGACTGTGGTTACCAGGGCAGTGGGGGTGGGGGGTGGGCACAAGGGGTGAAGGGAGTCATATATGTGGTGATGGACAAACAAAAATGTACAACCCAAAATTTCACAATGTTAGAAACCATTAAAACATCAATAAAAAAAAAATGTTTCTACTAAGTTTGTAACAACACACAGGAAGCTTGTATTACTATCTTACGCAGACTGATCAGAATTCAATACTGTACCTACAATGTGATACACATAGAAAAAGCAAACATCAAAATATTAATAATAGTTGACTATGGATGGTAGGAGGATTATGAATGATTTAAATTTTCTTTTTTATTTTTCTGTATTGTAAATTTTCTCTACAATGAGTATGTATTACATTTAAAATATGGGGAAGAAACTCACTTTTAGTGCTTCTTGATATTCTCAAACACACACATGCACACATACACACACATACACACAAATGTTTGTGAATTATTAACTCCAGTTCTTTGAAGAAATCTCATATTTTGGCAACAGTGAGAGAAGCCAGAGAACATATTTCTAACTAGAGTAGTTCAGTCTTTAACTAGTCTGCAGAACAAGCAGGGAATAGCAATTATTCTAAATTTATCCTCTCCATTACTCTATAGGAAAGACAAGGTCATGGATGATGGACATGAGGTCAGTATAGGTTGTCACATCTGAGCAGCCCTGACATCTTTCTACATCCTCATAGTTTGGGATGGTCTTGATATACCAACATTCCCAAATAGAATCAAAGGAAGTCAGCACCAAATTTTTCATTTTCATTCTTTATATAATGTCTTTTGATTAAATCAAATGCTTATTTTTTTTCACATAGTTAAAATTATCAATTATGTTCTTTATGGATTGTGCCTTTTGTGTCTTGTTAAAGAAATCCGTCCATATCTTAAGTTCATGAAAACATCCACCTGTATTCTCTTCTAAAAAGCTTTATATTTTCCCTTGTATATTTAGGTGTTTAATACACTTGGAATTGATTTTTGTGTATAGTGTGAGGTAGGTGTCCAATTCCATGTTTTTCCATATAGATAACAAATGTCTCAGCACCATTAATTAAAACATCCACATTTTCTCCACTGATAACGCAATACCACCTCTATCATAAGGACTTTCTATTCTGTTCCATCGGTCTCTTTATCTATAGCTATGCTAATACTACATCAATTTAATTACTGTAGATTGATAATAAGTCTTGAGATATGAGAACAGCACCAAAACTTGAAAAGAAGTGCCATGCTGAGAACTGGCTAGAGAATTCACTTTGGAAACTCCAATATCCAAAAAAATAAACAAAAACCAAAAAAACCCCAAAACTGGTAGCTATTTGTGCCCTATTGTTAGATTTGATTTGCCTTCAATTTGTTTATTTGTAGTCTTTCCATCATCCTACCACTGCCACATGAATGTGCAACTATTATGGATTCATGGATTTATCATGTAGCAGGTCCACTGGGGTAAAAACAGGAGAGAAAACCAGAGAGCTGAAGATAAACAGCAGTCATAGGTAAAGTAACAGAATTAAGTCACTATTAAGGCTTCTAATATCTGACACCGCCCAAGGCAAGAGGGACTTCCTGGCAGCATTGACATGTCAATGTTCAGAATTCTGACAGATTTGATTAGCATAATTTAGGCATGTGGAAAAAGTAGCTTATCACCAATATTATGAAGACTTCCAAACCACCCTCAAGGCTGGCGTGCTCTGAATTTGGCACTGGAGAAGATAAAATATCATCCTGGATCATTTTCTTGTTGTTATTCATCAGGCAGCACCACGTGCCCTTGCTTCTAACAAAGCCAAGGATGGTCTATTGATTTAAGAAATGGACAGCCAAGAAAGCTATTTTTTCAAACATGTACACTCACCTTTAAGTTGCATTAAAATAAGGTTTGAAGAGTGAACTAACACTGTAGACCCTCCTGTTGGTGTTATTCTTGGGTATATTTGACTTCCATATGGTAACACCAAGGTCACTCCTCATTCCATTTTCTATGAACATTCAAAACATTTTCTCTTATCAGAGTTTCCCCATACGAGCGAAAGAGGTATTGCATAACAACAGCAGCAGGTAAATTACCTTCCTGGAGACTCACTAGGCAAATGACCTAAGAATAAGGAGGTCATACATGAGCTCATTGTGCCTTGCTTAACTCTTTTGCTTTGAAAGAAATGAGTATTTCTTAGTCTTATTCTGGAGAATTTTGTGGAAAGAACTGGTTTGGCCTTAAAAACTATTGTTTCAAATTTCTTTTTTTAAAATCAAATAGGCTAAGTCTTTACACACCCAAATGTACTCATCACAACTTGTCTTATTCTTGACAAAACATTTGTATATGAGGGAATTTGGTATGGTGATTCAATTATTCATACTGAATGTGAATATGAAGCAGATTTATTCACTACTCTATAATGAACTGGCCTGGGCTTCTCTCCAGAAAACTTGCACTGGAGGTGATGTTCACATCCCCAGACCATCCGTCACACTTACTACTTACCCAGCTAGCCTTCTAGTCTATAGAGAAAGGGTAAGAATATTCTAACAAACATCTAGGCAAATTGGTCATTTGGCTGCTCACTACACTCATTTCCATCGTTCCTTTCTATCAACTTACCAAGGCTCAAGGTTTGGTGGAAATTTTACTTTGTAGAAGTATGAAACCTTGTTATAAAATAATAATAGCAACAACAACAAAGACAAACGTAATAATAATGGTTGCTACATATCTATATTCTTTCTCTTGGTAATTTATCCATTCTCATGGATTTGTGCTGTTGACTTCCATATCTATACTTCTAACCATGACTTCTCCCTTGAGCTCCAGACATGATCCACAGCTCCCTACATGATAACTCTATTTAGCTGTCAAGCAAGCATCTCTACTTTAACATATCCAAAACCAAATATTTTCTTGCCCCTGAAAACCTGTGACTCCCTTATGCTTCTTTATCTGGATAAATTATAACATCAACAAAAACTTCAAGGTGAAAAGTCCAGGAGTCACTCTTGATTCCTCTTTTTCCTCAATCCTCTCATCAGTAAGCTCTGTGGACTCTTCCTCCGAAACATATTAGGAATCTTCCCACTTCTTTCTATTTCCTTTGCTTCCACCCTAGCCCAAGTTGACATCATTTCTTGCCTGGATCATATACAATAAGCACTTAACTGGTCTTTGTTGTACTCTTATAACCTTATAATATTCTTTACAAAGCAGTCAGAACAATCTCTTTCAAATATAAAGCATATTACTTACCTGCCCCTTCTCTCACCTTAAAGCATTCCAATTGTTTCCAAGCACAATTAGAATAAAATCCAAAATCCTTACTCTGGTCTACAAAATCTTCTGTCAACTAGGCCCCACATTCTTCTCTATAACTTATCTCTTACCCTCTCCTGCCCACTCATCATGCTCCAACAATACTTGCTTTCTCTATGTTGCTCCAATACTCTGAGATCATTGTAATCTTCAGTGGTTTTTACCTTGCTGTTCCCTGTACCTGGAATGTTCTTCCTCCAGATCACACAATTAGCTTTCAATCTTTCAGGTTTCATCTCAAATGGCACCTTTGAGAAAGACGTTCTCTAAATCCTTGTGTATGTCAGAGTCCAACAAGGAAAGCAGAAACCTTTCTAAGTATATGACACAGGGAATTTAATGTAGGCAATTAGTTATAAATGTGATGGATAAGCTTTGAAGCTAAACAAGGAATGACAACCCAAAGATTTGCAACAACAGGAAACCTATGTCCACCCAAGTCTGGAAAGCCAAAGGAAGGAAGTGCTATTAGTGGATCACAAGAGCCAAAGTCACCAAGTGGAAGCTGGAAGAAGCTTTAGATCCACCCAGCAGAAGCTAAAGCCGTAGAAGAAACATAACCACAGCTGGGGACCCAGTTAGCACAGAGGGATGGCGGGGAGACATACCTTGGCTTCTTCCTTCTTCTATCCCTCTAATCTTCCACCAGTGTCTCCCATTGGCTGATCCCATCGGGAAACCATCTGACATAGGAGCTTGGGAAACACATCCTACAGCCCCGAGCATACAGATCACAACAAAGGAGTGGAAAAGATGGATCTTAGGGAAACAGCCTAAAATCAGTGTACCCAACTCATTTCATCTTGCCATCATCTCTCCTCTCTCACTCAATTTTGATCACATTATCTTGTTTAGCTATTTTCATAGTACTCATTACTATCTAAACTTATCTTGATTATTTGTTTATTCATCTTCCCAAATTAGGATGTAAGCATCATAGTCCTTATCTATGTGTATGTCTCCAATACCTTGAACAATGCCTGACTCAAGCAGGGCATTCACTAAATATTTATTGAAAATACACTGAATGAGTGATTACTATGTTCCAAGCATTGTGCTAAGGGCTTTACATAAACTATCTTACCGAATCGTTGCAACAATCTCGATTGTTTTATATACGAGGAATCTGGGGCTTAGTGCAGTATTACGAAGCATTATGTCTTAGATTCCAGGACTCAGTAGGCTGTCAATAATATAAACTGCAATGAAGAAATGACCATCTACATATATAACCCATTAATGTCACATTGTGCCAACTGAAAAATTCAGTTTTGCTCATAATGAGTATCATATTCAACACCCTCACTGAGCAGCGCTGGATAAAGTAGTTGGCATTTTCTCATCACTTCTATCTCTTCCAAAGAGAGAGTGAAGGGGTACAAACCTAAGTCATGGTCAATTTTGGTACAAGGTACCAAACATCTGACCTCAACCTGCTGATCCTCAGACAACAAAGGGCTTATTCCAAGACTTACAATAGTGCCTTCATTTTAAACTAGACACTGGACAATATAAAATACTGTGTCTGTGACTCTTTAACTGTAGGTGTTAGTTGTCTCTTGATGAAATAGGCTTATCTGAGAAAAAACAGACATCAAAGTTCTGAAGAATCAAACAAGAATTACAGAGCTGCATTTAATTCGGGGCCATGTGTTTTAATCATGGCATCTGGCCATGGAGCATCTGTCGTTTGGAAAGGATGAAAGAAGGAACCCAGGGAGGCTCTGTTTGAGGAAGCACCAGCAACCCTACCCCAACCCAGCTCTATGGAAGTGCCTGCAGTGTGTGAATCATGGCTACGCAGGCTGTCTCAGGGGAGAAGCCAAGATTCTGTCTCTAGCTTTCGAAGCAGCTCTTCATCTTGTAAGAATGTCAGCTGTTCATTTTGCAACACAAGCAGGCAGGAACAGTTTTGACCTTTGGCTCCATTAAACCATGACTTAAATAAGAAAATTAAATCTCCAGAGGTAAAGATCTAGAAAAAGGCACCATCACTGTTGCCTTTGAGCCCAAGTCTAGATCAGGCCAGTTTATGTTAAAGCCATAGAATTTTATTAGGTTTTACATTAAATCAGTAAAGAAAGTCTAGACAAAAGTTTGGAGAGCTTTGGATGTAGTCATAATAGACTCCTTGGAAACCTATGAAATAGGCTCTGAAATTGACTTGGGACTTCTGCCATGCTCAGATGAAATGACAAGAGTTTCAGCCAAGGTCCTCCAGCCATAATGAAATGATTGACTATCCATCACTGATTGGACTCCACAGGGTCATACAGGAAAAGATATGGTCCTCTCTCTCTGAATGTGACATTTCCAGGTCCTATGATTAGTCTTCCAGGTGAACTCTTAGGACATGAGATCCCATATGCTAGTTTTAGTTATTTACCTTCTACTCTGTTCCAAGTATTTGAGGTGGCTTATAGACATATCCATAGTACAGCCGTATGAATAACACTAAGTGAAAAAATCAAGGTGAATATACTATGGTACAGACATACAAGGCAACCTCAACAGCCATTGAAAATGATGATGCAGCTCTCTGTGTTTTGATATAGAATGCTCTATAAGTTTCATTGTTAAGTGAAGAGAACAAGGTGCACAAAAACAGGTGTGTATACTATAATTTGTTGTATAGAAGAAGAGAAATAAGTACATATAGACTACTTTTGAAAGGATATACAAGAAACTCTTAACAGTGGTTGTCTCTGGGGAAGAAAACTGGAGACATTTTACACATCTTTTTAGTTTTTAGGGCTTTTTTAACTAAAAAAAATTTTATTATAAATGAATAAATTTAAATCAATAAATAAATGTTTAAAAATTAAATCTCTTCCAAATCAAGAAAAAGTAAATAAAGCGCTTGTGGTAGACCCTTTTGGTGCCCCACTCAGATCTTTCACAGCTGCTCAGAGTGTTGGCTGCTAATGGCTCACAGTTGAGCCCTGCTGGTTCCCTTGCCTCAAGGTAGAATCAACTCTGTGATGCAATGCATGCTCCAGAGCTCCCCTTGGGTTCGGGCTGAAGCTAATCTCCACCCAGGACCCATCCTCGATGAGCTCTTTTCCCCTACCCTTTCATTCTCCCCCTGAGAGCACTCTTTCAATAAATCACTTGCACAAGAATCCCTATCCTAGGCTCTTTTTCTGAGGAATTCAGAAAAAGTAAAAATTCTTTACTATAGAAGTAAAAATTAGGTTGTACAAAATATTAAGGCTATAAAATCATGTATATGCTGTGTCCATATTACAGTCAACAAAATTTTTTTTTCTTTGAAAGTAAAAATGCCCTTACCCTTAAAAGCCTTTCATGATTTTCCGTTCTTTTCTGGGTAAAGACAGAATTCTTTAACAAGTTTTACAAGCAACCCTTGACAATCTGGCCTTTGCCTATCCCTCCAAACTCATCTTTCCAACATTCTTGCTTACCCTTTCCATTCCTTCCACATTGGCCTAATTTTGTTCTCTTCTACTCATATGCTTCCTTCTGCTGGAAGACATTTGCTCTTGCTTTTCCCTGGAATGTTCTCCCCTCCATTCTTCTCCTGATTAACTTCTACCCTTCTTCAGATATCCCCCCAAGCATTACTTTGACCGGAACAAATCCTTGTGTTCTAAGTTCTCATAGTCCCACAGACTTACTTTCTATAGCACATCTCAAAGTTGTAACCGTGACACGTATTTGTATGATGCTTTAATTAACAGCTACCTGAATAAATATTCTAAGCCCCTTTTGAAGAAGATCTTATCTGGTTTTGCTCACTCTTGTATCTCAAGTGCCTGGGACAGTGTTTTCCACACTTCAAGTGCTCAATTAACAGTTGCTGAATAAATAGATCTTGATTAATGAACATAACCAGCTAGAATTCAATACTAAATTTCACTCTGACCTGTTTAAAACCCAAACAAAAATGAAAAAACAACCAGTAACTGAATTATCAATATCTATAGACAAAATAAAATGATGTCAGTTATTCACAAGGCAAATTGTCTCTGATGCTGAAATTAGAGAGCATGTTCTATGCTATGTGCTAGTTGAAAGGAGATTTTAACAGAAACATCCTCAAAACTATCCCCAGGATAAATGAAATGGTGAATTCAAGCTAGTTGTTTCCTTCAATCATTCAGAACATATTTGTTAAGCACCTGCTGTGTTCCAGGCACTGTGCTGTACACTGGGGAGCAAAAACAATGGTAAATAGAAAGATATAAAATTCCTGTTCTCACGGAGCTTAACTTCTAAACAGAGATTCAGACAAAAGTCTACAAAGCACAGGAGTAAATGCAAGTTCAGTAAAGCAGAAATGCATGCAGTGATAAAAGACTATGATGATTTAACCAAGACCAAGGGGTTGATTGACTTGAGATCTGAAGTAGTTTTCCTTGGGCAAAGAGAGGAGGAAAGGGTGTCCCAAGCAGAAGGTACAACACATGAAACTGCCCCATGGAAGAAAGTTGTTATGGAGAATTTAAGCCACCGTGGCTGAAATAGAAGGAGTAGTGTCTAGTGGAAGAAGAGGCTGAGGACATAGGCAAGAATCAGACAAAGGAGCAAACAGTCCGAAGACCAAAGGGAAGCTACTGAAGGGTTTTCAGCAAGTGGATGACACAATTAGACTTCCATTTTGAAAAGACCACTTAGTACCTGAGGGAGAACAGATTGTTTAGGATCCACAGAGAATATGGGAAGACCAAAGGGCAGGGAGTTGAGGTTAGGTGTTGTAACAATTCGGATGACAAATGATAGCATTTTGGCCTACGGTGATGATAGGAAGATGGAACGAAGGGAGAATATTTGATGTAGTTGGGTCTCATAGGACCAAAGCAATTGTCCCCAAAGGACAAAAGAGTGTGTGCCAGGTACACAGCTCTCCGATAAATTGGTTTCAATAAAGTCTAAATTTTGGAGAATCTGAAGACTGGATTGGTAATACTTCATAAAGGTGTCTCATTATTGAGCTTTTGAGGAGGTCTAGAATTCAAATTTAAACCATCCACCAAGAATTGAGATACCGACATCCACAGAGCCAATGGTGACATGCACAGGTTCTCGTTGAGCTGGAAGCACAATTAACAACATCCTCCTATAAAAGTCAAAGATGATGCTGTATATATTGCATATATTTATATAAGCATAAAGTTATGGATGTATATGCTTAAGTTAATCATAAGTAACCATGTATAGTTATTCCAAAATGTGAGGATAGATCTCCCCAATTAATTTTTTTCTATACCTTTGTAAAGAGTTTGGAACATCTTGAGGTGTTGTTACAGAATGACATCTAACTCAGGTAGAACCACTGGAATTCACTATCCAAGTGACCTTTCCAACTAACTCTACTCCTTGCACAATATTATCCAAACAAGGATTATTCCTATTCAGGTGTGCCTCACTTTATATGGGCAAGAAGTTTTATAGCTAGCTTTTTTTTTTTAACAAGGAACATCGTAAGCGGAATATCAGCCTGATCAATTGGTAAGACCAAGGGTTTAAAAGGGCAACTTTGTGGATTCAATTCCTGTGTGGGCCAATTAGCTCCAAATCAGAATCATAGGATTTTCAGCTTGAAGGAATTTCAGAGATAATCTTGTACAAACATCCAATTTTACAGATGAGAAAACTGAGACCCACGGGCCTGAATTCTCCAAGGTCACTAAGCAGTCCAGTGACAGCGTTGCTTTTAAAACCTAGTAAAACCAGGCCACTTGATCCCCCTAAAAAACATTACACAACTATGCTCTTGCATGAATACATATTGGTCCTCTTATTCTGAGTAGCCAACTAACAGATGTGTTTTATGTTTATGGTTTATTTGAAAATACAGAAACTCAGACTGGTTAAGAAAAAGAGAGTTTTTACTGGAAATATACTAGGTGGGTAATAAATTTAAAAAGGTGGGGGGAGCAGTCAATATCAGGGATATGCCATAACTAGGGCATCACAAGAGATCTCACAGTAGAGGTCCCAGAATTGGTTCCCTAGAAAATACCACTGCACTTTCCATTTCTGCATCTCAGACTAAAATTAAAATTTCCAGGAGAGAGTGTTGCTTCCAGCTATAATGGTCCAGTTTCTATCAGACCAATAGTTCCAACAAGAATAACTAGAAAAGCAGGAAAGATTTAAAAATATGTTTGAAGTCATTGAAGAGCTAGTGAGGTGGCCAGGATGTGGGGAAAGCCCAATATTCTGTAACAAGTTTCCCCTTGAGGCATTTGCTAATTTGGAAGCAATTTAAAGGTGAGAAGTTAGGCAGAAAGTAATGACTAAAGGGTTCAAAGATGCATAGCTCTTTCAAAAGTCTCAGGGGGCTGGGAAAAAGTAAAATTCATGGCTACTAAAGTAGCCATAACTCGAGGGGTCAAAGTCACGGAGAAGATGGAAATAAGCTTCACATTTGGCTTCTGCATTTTCCCTGGAGGCTTTTATAAATTTGTAACCGCTGGCTGAGAAGCTGAGAAGCCAAGCAGAAAACATAAACTAAAATCCTGGGAAGCTAAGCAATTTACAGTAGTCGCATAATGATGGGGAGACAAAAATTGGAGTTCAAGACTAGCCGAAAATAAGAGGCTCTGGTAAACATCCCAAGGTTTTGATTGGGGGCCCTGAGGTGCTCCATCCTAGAATTAAGGGAAAAATGAATATAGACCATCACTTACAAAGACAAATCCAGCTTCCTATTAGATCTATCTCATATTGTACAGAGGTAAAATGTCTCTGCTTTAACTACCTTCCAAATCAAAACTGTCCCCTTTCTAGAGGACAATAGCATCATCCAGAGATTTTACAATGTTTTACATTTATCTGGCATTTAATAAAAAGCTACCAGGCATGGACCGGCACGATGGCGTAGTGGTTAAGTTCAAACGCTCCACTTCAGCAGCCCGGGGTTCATGGGTTCAGATCCCAGGCACGGACCAATGCACCGCTTAACAAGCCATGCTGTGGCAGCGTCCCATATAAAGTAGAGGAAGATGGGCACGGATGTTAGCCCAGGGCCAGTCTTCCTCAGCAGAAAGAGGAGGACTGGCAATGGATGTTAGCTCAGGGCTAATCTTCCTCACACACACCCAACAAAAGCTACCAGGCACATCAAGAGATGAGACAAACAGGAAAAAAACAAAATATTAGCTTATCAGATAGAGAATTTAAGATAACTTTAATATATTCAAGTAAGTAGATGGCAAGCTTGGGAATTTAACCAGCGAACTGTAATATACATCAAAGAATCAAATGGAAGTTCTAGAGCTGAAAAAATACAAAACTGACATTAAAAATTTAATAGATAGTTTCACATCAGATTAGACACAAAATAACAGAGAATCAGTCTATCTGAAGGTATATCAGTAGAACATATTAAGAATGGAACGGAGATCAATAAAATGATAGGAAATGCATTAAAAAGTATTAGAGATATACGAGACTTCTTGAAAAGTTCTAACATCCGTGTAATTGGATGCCCTGTAGGGGAGGAGATAGAGACTGGTAGGAGGTAGAAGGAGCAATTTTTGAAGAGAATTTTCCACATTAAACCACAGGTTCAAGAAACTCTATGAACCTCAAGAAGAGATAATAATTATAATAATAATTTTAAAAAACCTACTCACATCATAAAACTTCTAAAATCTAATGGCAATGAGAAAGTTTTAAAAGCAGCCAGAGGAAAAAGAAGCATTACCTTCAAAAGAGCAATAATAAGAATTATAGATGACTTCTCAGCAATAAATATGGAAGCCAGAAGACAATGGAATAATATCTTTAAAGTGCTAAAAAGTAATTTCCATCAATAAAATTCTGTTTGAATTTTCTTTGACCAAATTCCCAACCCTCTGGAGGATTGGGCACTATGAACAAAAAGTTTCCCAAAGGAAACAGAGGCTGTAACCAGTAGGAGGGATAGGGGAGAAATATGCAAGGCAAACAGAAACAAGATGATCTATGCACTGATTTAATCCTCACAACAACTTTCTATGGAAGACAGAAAAATAGTTTGCCCAAGGTCATACGGTGAGCTGTCAAGATGGGACTCAAATCCAGGTCTAACTTCCAATTTCATATCCTTAACCTATATTACCTACAGAATGCCTTGTGCAGAAGGAAGGAAGCTGGCAGTCAGATCATCTGAGTCAAACCTGGCAGCACTGGGATGGCAGATGCTGTGTCCTGATCACCCTCCTATCCAAAGGGGGATCTTTTTAACACTCCAGCGAAAAGAGCAATCTTTCTTAGAGATAAAAATCAACACTTCATAAAAGAGCTGGCAGTGCTTCACTCATATGTAAAATGCAAAGCTCATCTATTTTCCAGCTAATGTGCAAAATTATGCTTCCAATCAGGGACCTAACTCAAGCCAAGGGACTCATGACTGTCCTGTTTATAAACAAAACAAAGACAGCACACACATCAGCAGAATAGCCCAAGTAAATTAAATTCACTTCCAAGAGAGAATAATGATAATAAATAGTGTAGCTATAATGAGCCCATTCGTCCAATTTGGTTGATATTATGTCTTGACACACAAAGGAATGGATGGAGCTGTGTAGCTGAAGAAGTTGCTTAAACTCTTGATATTTCGGTGAATTATACCCACAGCAAGATGAGATAAACACCCAGCTAAGGGCTTCTTCTGGAACTTTGCCAACATTCACTCTTCTTTAATGATTAACAAGTCACAGAGGGGTTATTTTCCCAACCTTCCAAGTCAGATTTAATGAACAGACATTAAGAGAGGACAACACTTCAGAAAAATTATCCAGGCCCTTCAGAATAAACTCCAATCCTACTTGTCTGGCAGAAGTGATTCATTTAGTTTCTGAGTGGTGTTTTCTTATTTTGAGCATCCATTTCACCATCCAAAAACACCCTGTCAGATCAGTCTTAGACGCTGCCTATTAAAATGTTAAGCTTCACCTGATAAAATATAATTATAGCATTCCTGACATTTTTACATAGCACACACATGCTTCAAGCCAATTTTGCTGGAGTTAAGATTTTCCCTTTAGATGTGCGAATGCACGAGGAAGCTGTAAGGAAATATCATTATGTCAAACTCTAATATAGTTGAGAAATGGATCCAAAATAAATAAGAAAACCAAACCAGAATATGTATAAAATGAATACAAGTGGATAAAAATGGTGACAAAGGCCACCAAAACATTTACAGAGCTCACCAAATCATGCAATTACTTCAAGACAAAGATGGCATTGAATAGCTAGTGAATTAAAGATTCATTAATTAATAATTTTTGTTTATTGAGGCAGTGGTTTATCACCCGGGGAGCTTTTAAAAATTACTGATACCCAGACCCCATTCCATACCATTTGAGTCAGAATTTCTGGAGGTGGAACCCAGGTATCAATATTTTTTAAAAGCTATACTTTCCATGTGTTCATGTTCAACAATCACTACCTACTATCTGAGAGCAGTTAGATGGTTGTCAGCCTGCTTATACATTACCTTCAAGTCTACATTCAAACCTAGCCATAACACAAGTAACAAAGTCTTTTAGATAAAGTGGGGTATGATATAAAAAGATGTCCACAGGTTCTTTGATACTCTTCCATTAAAGAATGGGGCCTAATTCCCCTCCTCTTGGGTGTGGGCTAGACTTAGTGACTCATTTCTAAGGAACAGAATGTGGCAGAAGTCACAGTACTTAACTTCCAAGATTGGGTCACAAAAGACCCTGCAGCTTCCTCCTTGCTCTCTCTTGCATCACTCACTCTGGGGGAAGCCAGCTACCATGTTGCAAGGACACTCAAGCTGCCCTACGGAGAGGCCTATGTGGCAAGAAACTGAGGCCTCCTGCAACAGCCAAGTGAGAGCGCCATCTTGAAAGTGGATCCTCCTACCCAGTCAAGCCTTCAGATGACCACATCCTCAGCCAACATCTTGGCTTCAATCTCATATAAGACCCTGAGTCAGAACCACCCAGCTAAGATGCTCCTGAATTCCTGACCTGTAGATACTGTGGGATAATAAATGTTCAGTGTTTTAAGTTAAGTTTGGGGATAATTTGTTACATAGAAATAGATAACAAATACAGGAGCCAGTCTTCAAATACAGACACCATATAATTAGGATTGTCCATCAGATTGTCACTAGGGCCTAGCATTATACCTAACGTGTGGTAGATATTTAACAAATATTTGTGGAATAAATGAATGAATGACTGATTGATTGAACGGTCATCTCCCACTTTTGAGCAATGCAAGAGTTTTCCCTTCTCTAGTGTGCCAGAGAATACTAGAAGTCTATCTGTCTTGCAATGATCGCCAAAATTTCAGTCTGCACAGAGCCTAAAGTTTGAAAGAATTAAGGCTCCTAATCAACAGAAATGTGTCCCTGCTACCAGAAACTACGTATAGTATGCCCTGCTTCAGCTCACTAGAAAATGCCTTGTTATTTGTGCCCCTTTGGGACATCTTCAATGCTATGAATACATACTGTTTTCCTAGCTTTCCATTTTGTAAATCCATGTGGCTTTCCTTGCCTCTAAAAATTCTTAATCCAACATTAAACAATCTAATTTCCCTAAATAACTAATTAATTAGCCACATTTTGTCACTAATGCTACATTCCTCACTTCACCCACTGTCATCAGCTTCTCCTTTCCCATCAAGTCTATGGGGGATAGTATTACTCTATTCATTGATCAAGAGGCACATGCCTTCTTACCTACCCATTCCTTGGATGGAGTTTTTTGCTTTCTTTTTTCCCATGTGGGAAGCAGATAAGCTCTGTAAAACTGTGGTTCCTGAATCCTATGAGAATCACCTGGTGAACTCATTAGACATGTAGTACCTGGGCCTTGCTCCCAGAGATGCTAATGCGGCAGAATGAGGGAGGAGACCCAAATCCAAATTTTTTAAAAGACTAAGTTGTTGAAGAAACTATTGCATTTAAACATTCCTATGCTTTTGTTATTTTAAAAGGATACACTTGCCAAAAGTTGATTTCCTATTTTTCGCTAATGTTAACATAGTTTGCATGGGTAGGGTTTTTCTTTCCTTATCCCCTTTACTGTGGCCTGGACATTCCAAAGATAATTTAACAAATGGAAGCAGGGGCCATTTGGTAATGTAACTCAAGGTGGGGAAAAAATAGATTAAAATTCTTCTAATATAATAATACCAAACACTGAACCAGAAAGAGGGCCATCTTGGTAGTCTAATTGTCCAGTACAGTCGATGTTCTACCTATAAGGGCCAAAGGCACCATCTACCTTTAACCCAGACTCCCATCCCTGCACATATCTTCAGTGGAACCAGATGTGGCTAAGCAACTGACATCCTAATTTTAAATACTGAATAGAAGAGACAGGATCATGAGGGGAGCAGAGGGGAGTGGAGGTGGGGATGTAAGACCCCAAAGATGAAAGAGTTAAAAGTGAGGAGTTAGGTTCTACAGTAACCACGAAGAGAAATCACTGCTGGTGACAAGCTGAGTAGGAAAAAGGAGCCACCTACCACGAAGCCCAGCTGTCAATGGCCTCTGTATGATTTGAAATAGAACTTGACCTGAAAAACATATGTTTTATACATTCTTCTGGACTATATGTGTGTAACTGGTTAATATTGAGATTGTTTAATAATGGACTATACCATCAATTCCTTCCACGCTTAAGGATGTAGTCACGGGGTTTTATTAACACCCTACAGTCCTAGCAGCCACGAATTGTCTACCATTATTAAAGGCAAGTGAAAGATTCCATGAACTCAAACATGAAGAAGGATTGAGGATATTCATAACTTACTATTTTCAATCTGATAGCTGTTTCCAGGGGCAACAATTTGCTTCTAAACTGGCCGAGAGACATTGGACCAGCTATGCATCTCAAACATCCACCAGCCCACATGTGTTCCCAACCTGATGGCACCTGGAGAAGTTCCACCCATATAAAAATGAATTAAGCTAACAGCACATTCTTCTAAATTCACCTTTGTCCTGGGCAAGTAAAAGAGGGGTTGTTTTCAAGGAATATTCAGGCTCTGTGCATTTTAGGCGGGGTAGCATGCTTTTTCCCTCGCCATGTCTGCAGGTAGGATGCCCTCGAGGCCCACGTGGGTTTCATTCCCCACCGACTGCCGGCAGGAAATTGACTACTCTAATGTGACTGGCACATGGACACACAGACTCCCCTCCAGGAGGTAGATCAAGTTGACTTTTAAGAAATATGCTTGCTGTCTCTGACTGCATTTGTTTTGTTGGCAGGCCCACAGAATGCCAAGGCTCCTGGGGAGCTGCAGTCTGGATGACTGGCCACGGGGTTCTGCCGGGAGGCCTGCCTGCCCGAGCCAAGAGAAGCACATTTCCTCCCACAATGGGCTGCTCTCTCGGCTTCTTGCCTTCTCTGCCCTCTGCCCAGAATCACCCTTGATGCTACCTCATTTGGGAATCCACTGGGCCCTTTGCCTCTCATGTGGAGTTGAGGATTTGGGAAGTGGTGGGAGATTTTACCCTTCTTCAAAAAACCAAGAGCAAATAATATCTTCAATTCCGGAAGTTTTCCAACTTTTTTTTAAGCAGCAGGGATCTGAGGGAATTTTCCAAGGTGATGGAAATGTTCTGTATCTCCACTGGGGGGATGTTTCTATGGGCATATGGATTTGTCAAAATCCAGAATGTACACTTAATATGTATGTATTTGATTGTATGTAAATTGTACTTCAATAAAACTGACTTTTTAAAACCAGAACTTAAGCCCAAAAAATAAAATACATTTTTAAAAAATGAATCATCGGGTTCCAGTTCTGGGTAAGATGGAGGAAGGATAGCCCACCTTGTTTCTCCCACAAAATGCAGCTAAAAACCTTGCTAAGGATGTATGGGACAGCATCTGGAGACTCTGAAAAGGAAATTGTAGCAGGCTGATTGGGGACAAAAAAAAAAAAACAGAACTCAAAGCAAGACCACCCAGCAGCAAATTTCGGGAATTTCTTTTTTCCACCAGTATCCCCAGCCTGGATTCAGAGGCATGCCAAAACCCAGAATTAGGCACAGCGTGCAGACAGTAAGAGCTGCAAGAGAATCCTCATTCTAGTGTAATGAGAAAGGATGCCCCTAAGGGTCCGGGGAAAGCGGGTAATTTCCCATATTTATTCTTTTTCCATTCTCCTCTGCCCCAGCCTCCAAGCAATCCTATGACAGACAGCAGCACAGACAGCAATGGCAATGGTAGGGGCGGCAGCAGCTGGGTAAGTACCTAAAACTTGAGAGACAGGACGGGCTGTTCCATTGTTTGTTTAACTCTCGCTGTCCTCCCACCTCTTGGCCCTAGAGTCAGACACAGTCATGGGAAGTGCAGAAAAGAAGGGAGAATACAGCTCCGGACTGGATTTCTAGTCAGAAGAGCAGGAAGGGGAGAAGGGGGCTATGGGAACAGAAAATGTTAGCGAAATCACAGAGGAGAATTCTTAAGATTGTATGCCTCTCTTGATCTCACAAAGCCTTGCCAAGGGCTGAGAGCCTCCCGTGTGTTTTCCCTGGGGTGGTGCCCTGAAATGCTCAAGTTTCTGTGCTTCTTCCCAATCCTGCAGAGTTGGGCAGGCTTTCTATGCGTGCTCGCTAGCTGTGTGCAAAGGCTCACAATCACCATCCGTGGGAGCACATGCAGGGACCTGGCCACAAGGGGAGGGGAGGATGGGTTATGGGGAGCATTGGGAGTGCCCGTGGTCCGCAGGTGAAGCATCTCCAGCAGCTCGTGGGTAGGCTGCCTAATGGAGTCCGCGAAGATGGTAGTAGCACCCGCATCCCTTTGATGAGTTCAGAGCCCTGGTTGCTGTGCTCCCAGCCTCTCCCCGCCCTAGCCATACAGCTTACCTCAGTGTTCTGGATGGGGTGAGATAGAAGTGGGCCTCTGGGCAACATCCCACGTGGCTAGGGAAGCCAGGTGCTCATTCACATGCTCTCACCTTTCCCCTTTGGAGAAATTGTGGACTGAAGGGGTCTCTCTTGGCACTGAGCAGCGCCGCCATGGAGTCAAGGGTGACATGAGTAAAGTGAAACTGTTCTTATCCTCTTCACTGTGTCTATTCTTGGGTTTTTTGCTCCAATGACGTGCTGGCACTTCTCCACTGGACTCCCAGATTCCCACACAATACTCTTGTCCGCATGTGATTGTCAAGATCAATGTTCTGTTCAGGGAATGTCATGGAAAATTCCTATTCCACTATCTTGCAGATGTCACTTGCTTTTGTTATACTTGCTTGATATTTTTGTTTATGTTTTAAATTTTCCATAATTAAAAGCTTTTTTAAAAGAATGAAAAGAGATCCCTCAAGTTAAAATGGAGCTGGGAGGACACATGTCCACTCAAGCCTTCTCTTCTCTCCACTAGTCCCATCTGGGCTAATTCCAACTCACCCCTAGCCCTCTGAAGCACAACTTAATTTAAATAGTTAAGGAAAAGGTCATCAAAACCTAACTTGCTCAAAACATAAAAACCTGATTCTTCTTTTTTCTTTTTTTGGTGAAGAAGATCAGCCCTGAGCTAACATCCATGCTTATCCTCCTCTTTTTGCTGAGGAAGACCGGCTCTGAGCTAACATCTACTGCCAATCCTCCACCTTTTTTTTCCCCCAAGGCCCCAGTAGATAGTTGTATGTCATAGTTGCACATCCTTCTAGTTGCTGTATGTGGGACGCGGCCTCAGCATGGCCAGAGAAGCAGTGTGTCGGTGCACACCCGGGATCCAAACCCCGGGCCGCCAGTAGCAGAGCACGCGCACTTAACCGCTAAGCCATGGGGCCGGCCCAAAAGCCTGATTCTGAGAACAAGATTGATCTTGTTTGGCCACACTCCCTCGATGACAACCAACTATTATTTTTCAAACACCTCCACACTGAAGACTTTGCATCAGACCCTTCACTGAATGCAAAGAGCATTCATCAAAACACGTACATCCCCTACATTCAACGTAAGAGTCCGAGTTTGTTGTCAGGTCGTTTCAGGAGAGGAGAGTGGTTTTCCCTTTTGTTGTACCCTCCATGGGGGAGGGGAGGACCTGTTGTTCCTTCAGGTTATCTTCTGATAGCGTTCGTGACATATAAGTGAACAATTCGACCCTTCCATAGAGTCATAGGTCAAGTGATGGCCATAGTGAAGGTGTAGACACCTGACACATAGTGTCAGGTTAGATACTCCAGTTGGTCCTATGAGAACCCACCCAAGAAACGAGTCCTGTTGGTCACCGTGCTCTACTTTAAGGAAGTCCCACTGCATTGAAGTATCTCAAAATTCCACATCAGCGGCAATCTTGAGAACCTCTGGAGTCTGCCAATTTTCTTTGGTGCCCATTTTAAGCTTCTTTTACTGGCATCAGGCACAGTGGCCTGTGGTGGTTGCTGACACTGTCACCCCCAGGGAACTCAGGAAATTTTCCTTGTTATTACCCAATAATTCTCCCTCTCTGGCTCACTGTAGCTTTCTTCTTCAATTAGAAATGTAAATGTGATTGCCTGGGCTTGATAATGAGCTTTTCATGGTAACATGGGGAGGCCACCAGCCCCCTGGGGGCAAAGCTGTCTGTCTGCTGGAATCCAGCAAACAGGGGGTGTTGTTTATTAGAACAATGTCACGGGCTGATTGATAAGAACTTCCAAAGACAACTGTCATCTGAAGAATCTTATTAAATGGGTGAACTACAGAACCAGTTTCTGAGTCTGGGAGTTCTGTTTACCCACATGAAGAGCTTAACACAGGACTGAACTGGAAATTGTCTGTGCCTTCCCCTGTTGCCCCAGCCTTCCTTCTGGAGTCAGAAGGGCAAGGAAGAACTCCATTCGCTAGCCTCTAAGAAGGAGCTGCTTGGACATACTCGAAGTTCTAAGTTGGTGATTTGATTGAAGAAACCCACACCAGCCAGCACCTTTTACAGAAAATGTTGCAAATGATCCAGGTGAGGCAGAACCAGAGTTGTTTATCATTGTTTGGTTTGCTTGCTTGTTTTTCTTCGGTTTGGTTCGATTCTGTGTCATCACTGCCAGGACAACGCATCAGCCTCCCTTGTGAAGAGCTGTGTTAATGCACCACTGCTCCAACAAATAAACCTGCCTACCTGGTCTCTCCCCTGCCTACCTCTCCACGCTCATGACTTACCTCTCCTTTCACTTGCTTATTTTTTTTTTTTTTTTTTGGTGAGGAAGATCAGCCCTGAGCTAACATCCATGCCAATCCTCCTCTTTTTGCTGAGGAAGACTGGCCCTGAGCTAACATCTGTGCCCATCATCCTCCACTTTATGTGGGATGCCGCCACAGCATGGTGTGACAAGTGGTGTTTCAGTGTGTACCCGGGATCCGAACCCTGGCCGCCAGCAGCGGAGTGCGTGTACCTAACCGCTACACCATGGGGCCGGCCCTCTCACTTGCTTTATTCCAGCCATACCAGCCTTCTCTTTCATCCCACCACCAGATCTTTGCACATGCTGTTCCAGCTGCCTGGAAGACTATTCCCTCCTTCCATCTGGCTAACTCCCAGCCATCCTTCAAGTCTCTGCCTAAATTCCACTTCTATAGGGAGGCCTCCCTGACTCTTCAGTCTGATTTAGCCTCCCTATTATATGTTCTCAGAACTCCCGACATGTTCCTTTTCTAGAATGTAGCACAATGGTAATCACAAGGTTATGTACATGATCTTTTTCTTCCAGGCTTCTCTTCCATTAGCTTATAAGCTACTGACAGGCAGGAACCACATCTGTCTTGTTCCTGGCTAGAGACTCAGGGCCTAGTACATGGTAATTGTTTAATAAATAATTGCTGAACGAATTTGATGGACTAGGGGAAAGAGAAAAAGGCATAGGGAGACAGACATGGAAATCAAGGCATTTTAGCACAATGATATATTTAGCACAATGATATATCATGAGAAGGGTTTCCAAGAAACCGTGCAATGCACCTGATAATTAAAATAGATTTATTCTAGATTTCCCACTCTTCACTCCCTCTTGCTGCTACTAAAAACATAAGAACATTCTCATATGTGATCTCTTGGGTTCAGACAGTCCTTTGGGTTGGTTGACCAGCACTGTTCTCCTCCCTCATCTTGTTGATAAGGTGACTGAGGGTTAGCAAGTTTCCATGACCTATCCAAAGCCATTCAGCGGACAAAAGGCAGCACCCACACTTGAACCCAGAGCGTATGGGGGATCTACTGCCCCAGCGCAAATTGGCTCTTCTTTCCTGGCCCAGGACTCATCCTATCCCCAGGGGAAAATGTTCAGTAGCCATTCTTTATCACTTCTCCACCTGCTCCATTGGAAAAGAGATGTTTGCCACTGAAGGAGCTGTTAAAATTAGGAGGAACTGCTTGATTTGCAGGTGCTATAAATAAAGATGAGACTGCTCTGGTCCCAAAGGTGATTTAACTTTAACTGCAGCCAGAACAGATTGGCGAGTGAGAGGTGACTCAGATGTGATGCTCTGGAGGGGGGGATGACAAAGTATAACAAAGTTTATTTTTTCCTTCTTCTTGGCAAATAGCGCTGTTAAAAGCTAGTTTGTACCTGACGACATCAGATGAGAGGGTTTCGAAGTGCAAAGAGGCTTTCATACCAGGGCACTCAAAGTGGCCATCAAAGTAAGCTGGAGGTGTCTACAAAATCTGCCAAAACCCACTGCCGCCTGCACTGATTCACCTGCAGCTGCTGTGTTTCCAAGAATACAGGAGATGGAAGCTAACACATCATTCATGCGACACTTTTTTATTAAGCTCCTACTCTGTGCCAGACACTGTCTAAGCACTAGGGATAGAACACAGAGCAAAGTAAAAATCCTTCCCTTCGTGGCAAAACTCTAAGGCTGCCGTTCCCATCACAGCCGTGGGAATGGGTCCCCAAGATGTGCAGTGCCCAACTTGCTCAACTGTACGCAGTTGCCCTGAGTCTCCACCGCTGCTCCTGTCCTTGCCAAACCACCATCATTTCCCAGTGGGAATGGTTGCTGGACCTTCCTAACAGGCCTCCCTGTTTGTACCCTGCCCCCAATGGTCTTTTCTCAACACAGCAGATCCATTCTGGTAAAAACATAAGCCAGATCCTGTCACTCCTCTGCTCCTACCCTCCAGTCGGTCCAACTCACTCCGAGAAAAAGCCGACCTCTCATCACCTCTCTGATTTCATCTCCTGCTCCCCTCCCCCTCGCGCTCTCTCCTCCAGCCACCCATCTCCTTGCTATTCCCTGGATATGCCAAGCCTTGTCCTGCCTCAGGCCTTTCCCGGCTTCCATTTGCCAGGAGTGCCCCTTTCCAAGATACCCGCCGCCTCCCTCGCCCGTTCAAGTCTTTGCTCAGATGTCATCTTCTCAACGAGGCCTCCCCAACCACCCTATCTAAAACTGTACACATCCCACCCCGTCCTCCACCCTGCTCTGGCTTTTTTCTTAGCACGTGTCACCTTCTTACAGACCATATGATTTCTATATGATGTTATTTGTTTACTGTCTGCCCCCTGCCCCGGCCCCACTACAATGTCAGCTCCCCAGGGGCAGGGATTTTTGTCTGTTTGTTCCCCGATGTGTCCACAGGGCCTAGAGGAGGGCCTGGTGTATAGCAGGTGCTCAGCAAAGATTAGCTGAATTAATGGATGGAGGCTAGCTGGGGAGACAGACAACAAACAGGCAAATATGTGTGTATACACATATATACACACAGGTATTACAACATATTATATATTAGATATACATACATTATATCATATGTGCATATATTCATTCATAGCTGGGGAGATAGACAACAAACAAGCAAATATGTGCATGGGTGTCTATATATATATCACACACATAGAGGCAAACATATACACACAAACACACACATATACACATACGTATGTGTGTGCATTCATAGCTAGGGAGACAGATAACAAACAGGCAAATATGTACATACATACACATATATATTACAACATATTATGTATTATATATACATATATTATAAATATAAGTGTATATATTCATTCATAGCTGGGGAAACATACCACAAATAGACAAATATATATCATGTGTATGTATGTGTGTGTATGTGTATATGTTTGCCTCTGTGTGTGTATACATATAAATATGCATACACATATTATACACATTATATGCATATGCATATAAATATTAGCCCGTTTGTTTTCTGTCTCCCCAGCTATAATGCACCCACTGATTCAACCAATCTTTGCTGAGTACCTACTATAAATGTATGTACATGTCAACACATATAAAACAATGGCAGGTCCAAAGAAGTCCACCATCAAGGGCTTCTGTCCTCAGGGTTCATGGCTTGTCTTCTATTCTCTTCAGTTCCCAGCAGGGTTGGTCAAAGTCTGGCCTCATCCTCCAATCCTCTCCTCCTCTGAAGCCTTCGCTACAGTTCTCCTAAATGAATGGGACCATGTGGTATGCTGACCCTCTGTCTGGCCTTCTGGGTGGGCTCTTTATCAGGCTTCAGTGTGCAGGGCAATGCAGAAGCAGAGCAAATGCTGGGACACGATGCCCATCTTCAACAGCCTCCAGGAGCTCCTCAATGTGGCTGGGACCCCACTAGGACCACTCAAGCAGCCTTTGCTGAGCACTTGCTCCCTGCCTGACACTCCACTAGAGCGTTGATCCCCTTGACCTTCACAGCCACCCTAGAAGGTGGGGATTATTATTATGACCACCATTTTATAGATGAGTCAACTGAGGCTCAGCGTGCTTCAGTCCTTGCCCCAGGTAACAAAGCAACATAGTGTCAGAGCTGGGACTCCAGTCTGACTCTAAAGGCTCTAAATTTTTGCTACTCCAGGTGTGGTCTGAATGCCACCTGGAAACCCACGAAAAATGCAGAATCTCAGGCCCATCCCAGACCCACTGAATCAGAACCCGCATTTTAATAGGATCCTCAGGGACCCCAAATGCACGACAGTTTAAGTTTAATCTCCACTGGGCTGAACGGTTGACTCTCCTGGAGAGCTTTAGAAAACCTGGATGCCCAGGCGGCACCCCAGGGCCATTAAAGCGGATGCTCTGGGGTAGAATCTAGACATTACTCACCTACTAAGCTCCCCAGGTAATTGTAATGCAAAATAATTGCTCTAAACCAATTTTTTAAAAATGCCTCTACCCAAACAGTCACATCAGTCCCACACCTACGAAATCAGAATAGCCAGGGACCTAAAAGCCCTGCACATTTCACAAAAGCCCTAGCTCATTTTTAAGGTCTTGCAAGTATGGGAAGCACTGGCCTAAACACCATGATAAATTACAGCTCAATGTCTATGGGTTGTCTACAGGCAGCTGAATTTTTAAAACACATTTTATTGTATAACACAATACGTATGCAGAAAGTGCACGAAGGCACAGTTCAGCAAATATAAAGTGTAAAGTGAATATCCTTGTAACAACCACCCAGGTGAAGAACGAGAATATGGACAACATGCCAAAAGCCACCCCTGGGTCCCTCTCCTATCACAACACCTCTCCCTCCCCCAGAAGTAATCACCATCTTAACTTTTATGGTCCTCATTTATTTGCTTGTCTCTATGTGCTTTTCTGCCTTTGTATGCATACCTAAACCATATATTCACTTTTGCCTGTTTTTTATTTAATATGAATGGGATCATACTATGGATTCTCTATTTTGTAGTGTCCTTTACTCAACGTTATGTATGTAATTCATGCTGTGGGTCATTTACTTTCATTTTTGTATAATATTCTACTGTACAAATACACCACATAGTAAAAACATGCCATTATATTGGGGCCGGCCCCGTGGCATAGCGGTTAAGTGCACGTGCTCTGCTGCTGGTGGACAGGGTTCAGATCCCGGGCGCGCACTGTTGCATCGCTTTTCCGGCCATGCTGTGGCGGCGTCCCACATAAAGTGGAGGAAGATGGGCACGAATGTTAGCCCAGGGCCAGTCTTCCTCAGCAAAAAGAGCAGGATTGGCACGGATGTTAGCTCAGGGCTGATCTTCCTCACAAAAAAAAAAAAAACAAACAAAAACATACCATTCTATTGATGGATTTTAATCTTGTTCCTAGTTTGGGCTATCATAAACAACACTGTTCTGACCTTTCCTGCATGTGTATCCCAACGCACAAATGCACACAACTCTCCAGAGTAAATACTTAGGACTCCAATTGCTGGGATTTTGAATATGTATATTACCTACTTTGCTGGATCATGCCAAATGCTCCCAACAAGAGCGTTTAAAAGTTCCAGTAGCTACAAATGCATGTCCATTTAACAGTGATCCTTCTTGTCTACCTCTTCACAACAATGTACAGACGACAAAAAGAGCAATTAGGTGGCCGCTTTCTCTGTCTTGAAGTCAAAACCCTGTTCTTTCTCAGCGCTGCGAGAAAAAGATGAACGCTGAGCAGTGGAAATTATGGGAGTTGTTTGTTGATGAACTTGCTCCAGGTTGAGCCTGGATAGCAATCATTTCCTCCAGTTTTCCACTGACGACTCCATAAACGGAGAGCATCCATCACGGGCAGAGGCATGTGGAGTGACACGGCGCTTGTGCCATAATGATTTTCCTTCCTGTTTATCACAAAGAAGGTGATCGATTAAGGCAGGAGCCCTCGAGGGGGACCTGTTGCAGAGTGTTTGCTAACAAAGAGAGCAGATTGGACAAGCAGCTAACAGATCTGGCCAGTGACGAGTGCCTCTTAGTGTGGATCTGGCTACCTGCTCATGCCCTGTTCTCAAATAGTGGAAAGTGAAACCATCTCTTCCTCCTTTTCTCATTCATTCATTCAACCTGTAGCCATTGAGAGCCTACCAAGCAGTAGAGATTCAACACTGAACAGGCAGACACAGTCCTGTCTTATATCTTATATTCCAGGACCTTATATTCTACTAAGAAAATAAATAAAGCACAGGGCATCACTCGACTGGTATTCATTGAGCAGCTGTATTGTGCTGGGTGCTCCACATTCAGAGATGAACAAGACGTGGTCCCTATGTTCAAGAAGCTGACCATCTAGTTTAGCTGACTCCTATGCACAATGCGAAAGGAGCTGTGATAGATGTAAGTTCAAAATGCCTATCAGAGCTCAAACAGAAACATCTAGATCAGATTCTGGACTCTGATATGCTATGCTACTCACAAGGATTAATTCATAACTCTCTCTAGTAGGAAAGCAGAGGCCTGAGGGGATGGGACACAGCACCCACAAGTTTTTTGTTTGTTTGTTTGTCTGCTTTTGGTGAGGAAGATTGGCCCTGAGCTAACATCTGTGCCAATCTCCCTCTATTTTGTATATGGGATGCCGCTTGATGGGCAATGCGTAAGTCGGCACCTGGGATCCGAACCCACAAATCCCAGGCCGCCAAAGCAGAGCGCACGAATTTAACCACTATGCCACAGGGCTGGCCCCACAGCACCTACAAGTTTTGATGATAAATTTCAGGGGAAAATATTGGTAGCATAGGGCGTACAGGAAGCTTTCGCGGCAGCAGATCCTAATTAGCCAAGAAAAGGTTGTTATGCTTGATTCCCAGTAGAGAGAAGGCAAATGAAGATGCTATCCTACCCCGAACTTATGCTTCAGATCTCCAAAACAATAGAGATGATTTATTAAGCCTGTTCACACATGTTCCCTTATCGAATCCCCACAACTCAGACAGGTAGGCATTAGAATCCCTAGTTTACGAATAAGGAAACTGAGGCCGTGAGAGGTTATTTTCCCAGTGTCACACAGCTAGTAATTTGCAAAACCACAATTTGAACCCAACTCTACTTGACTCTAAAACCTATTACAGTGTCTCTCACATCTCTTGGTGAATGGGATGTACAACACGGAAGTTTATTCAAACATCTCTGTATTCTTTCTCCTGAAGGTTGAAGTTGTCCCCACTCTGGTCTTGCTTGGCTAGCCCCAATCTAGTTGACCAAAACTCCACCCCCAGTAACCCACACCTATTGTGTTCTTTGTGTGACCTGGACCCCAAGGATGAGGAATGTGTGTCCCTGCACAAAACAGTGGGGACAAAACATGCTTGTGTTTCTGTGTGTTGGGGACATTAGTATGAAGTTGAATGTGGGACCCGCAGGAGGGGATAAACTCAGCACAGAGCAGCTGCTGCTCCAGCTAGCCCTGGCTACCTGTGCTGCTGGGCTGACCAGGGCACACGCGGCCACATCTAGGTTCCTCCTCTAATATTATTTTCTTAATATTTTTTCTTTCAGACAACTCAATTTTTAGATTTAGATAATTAATTAAAACATTAAATCACTACCGTAAATACTATTAGTATCACTTGCCATCAATTCTACTACAGTAAAAATTAAAAAACAATGAAGACAAAACATTGAATTCTTTTTCTAGATACTGTTGCTTGCTAAAGACTAAGAGCCTGTGTCCTGTCCTTTCTTTATTTAAAAGGAAGATTAGCAAGTGTTGGAGAGGTGTTAAATCAGATGAACACCACACTGAGACTCTTCATTTGATGTAATTGGGATTAAAGAGAATTGGAACAGAAATAATTTTTCACTGTGTGATTCAGTATTTTATAATGCTGCTGTCTATGTAATGCTTAAAGTAAAATAAATGTCAAGTACCACCATATTGCATATCTTGGAAAACATTGCCTTAAAATAACTGGATAAGATGAGAATATGTAGATAACAATAATAGCAGTTACCATATATTGGAATATTTACTACAGCAGTTTAATATACAGAGTCTCCAATCTTCACAAATAATACAATCTTCACAAACACTGCAAAGGGTGATTATCATCCCCATTTTATAGATGAGAAAACTAAGGTAGAAATTTAGTGTCATGATTACAAAGTTACTAAGTGGCAGATCCTGAATCTAAACCAGGGTCTCTCTGGCTTCCGAGAACCGTAGAAAGTCTGAGGAAGAGCAGCTGAGATTCTCATCTACTGTTGGTGGTGATGGTACAAAACAGAACAACTCCTGTGGAATACAATTTGACTATTTGCTAAACCTACATGCATGCATACCCTATGACCCAGCAATTGCACACCCTACTCAAGAGAAATGAGCGTGTATGTCCACACAAAGACTTGTACACAATGTTTGTAGTAGCTAAATTCATAACAAACAAAAACTGCAAACAATTTAAATGTCCATCAAAAGGTAACTGGATAGTGGTGCAGTCACTATGGAAAACAGTAGACAGATTCCTCAAAAAATTAAGAATAGAACTACCATACAATCCAGCTATTCCACTGCTGGGTATTTATCCAAAGAACATGAAAACATGAATGCATAAAGATATATGCACCCCTATGCTTATTGCAGCATTATTCACAACAGCCAAGACTTGGAAGCAACCTAGGTGCCCATCAATGGACACATGGATGAAGAAGATGTGGTATATATACACAGCCATACACAGTAGAATACTACTCAGCCATAAAAAAGATGGAATCTTGTCATTTGTGACAACATGGATGGACATTGAGGGTATGGTGCTAAGCGAAATAAGTCAGAGGGAGAAAGTCAGATACCATATGATCTCACTCATAAGTAGAAGAAAAAACAACAACAAACAATCACATACAGACAGAGGTTGGATTGGTGGTTACCAGAGGGGAAGGGGGGAGGGAGAAGGATGAAAAGGGTGATTAGGCACATGTGTGTGGTGATGGATTGTAATTAGTCTTTGGGTGGTGAACATGATGTAATCTACACAGAAATTGAAATATAATGGTGTACACCTGAAATTCATATAATGTTATAAACTAGCGTTACCTCAATAAAAATAAATAAAAAAGAAAAAAAATCAAATTTTATACTTTAAACACATGCAGTTCATTATATGTCAATTATAATTCAATAAAGCTGTTAACTTTTAATTAAAATTTAAAACAAAAAGGTAACTGGATAAACAAACGGAGTACTACTCAATAACATAAAGGAACCAGCTACTGGCATGGGCAACAATATGGATGAATTTCAAAAACATTAGCTGAGTGAAAAAAAGAAGTCCTACACAAAAGAGTATGTACTGTAATATTCCATTTATTTAAAGTTCAAGAATAGTCAAAACTAATCTTTAGTGACAGAAGTCAGAATAGGGATTACCTCTGGGGAGGGAAATTGATAGGAAAGGGGCAAAAAGGAACTTTCTGGAGTGAGGGAAATATACCATATCTTGATCTGAAGATACAGATTATATCTATATGGTGCTTGTACAGATATGTATATATGTAAAAATCAAGTTATATATTTAAGATCTGTGCACTATATTCTATGTAAGTTATGTCTTAATAAAGTACTGGGTGAAAAGTCTGTGGCTCTTTACTAAAGCACATATGCCTCCAATCAGAAGTGTGGACAAGTTTACATGCTCTCTTAGAATTCCACTGCGTACTAGAGTCAAAGAGTGCCCCACTGTGCTTGAGATTTCATTGCTTTATTTATTCATTTATTTATTTTGTGAGGAGGATCAGCCCTGAGCTAACATCCATGTTAATCCTCCTCTTTCTGCTGAGGAAGACCGGCTCTGAGCTAACATCTATTGCCAACCCTCCTCTTTTTTTTTCCCCAAAGCCCCAGTAGATAGTTGGATGTCACAGTTGCACATCCTTCTAGTTGCTGTATGTGGGATGTGGCCTCCGCATGGCCCGAGAAGCAGTGCGTCAGTGCACGCCCGGGATCCGAAGCGGGCCGCCAGTAGCAGAGCGCGCACACTTAACAGCTAAGCCACAGGCCGGCCCAAGATTTCGTTGCTTTAAACCCTAGACTTGAGTCTCTTTCTTAATTACACCTCTCCTCCCAATGCATTTTAATATACTTGAGGTCAGGGACTCTGTTTCACTCATCATTCTATCCTCAATTGTGTCTTCCGTTGAGTCTTACACATAATAGTTCTCAATCAATATTTGCTGGATCGAATTTTCATGATTTCAAATGCTATTTAAATACTTATGTCATGATAGTTTAATAGAGACTTAAAATCAAATTTAAAATTAACAAATGAAGCTTTATTCTCATTTACTTTCAAAATCCACCTCCCACCCCAGAGTCCCACAATTCAGCAATGTCAGTAGTAGGGGAAGGGGTGGAGCCTTTAAAAGAAGAACAAGTCAGGGCCGGCCCCGTGGCTTAGTGGTTAAGTGCGTGCTCCGCTACTGGCGGCCCAGGTTCGGATCCCGGGCACGCACCGACGCACTGCTTCTCCGGCCATGCTGAGGCCGCGTCCTACATACAGCAACTAGAGGGATGTGCAGCTATGACATACAACTATCTACTGGGCTTTGGGGGAAAAAAGGAGGAGGATTGGCAATGGATGTTAGCTCAGAGCCGGTCTTCCTCAGCAAAAAGAGGAGGATTGGCACGGATGTTAGCTCAGGGCTGATCTTCCTCACAAAAAAAAAAAAGAACAAGTCAAGCTTCATCTGAACAGTCCTCTAGCTTTGTGTGAACAGCTCCTAAAGAAAGAATTTCTTAAAGTTCTGTTTGTAATTATTGTCCCATGGAAGATGAAGAAAGAACAGTAAAATTCGTTTTATTATTAATTACAAGCCCTATGGCCGTAAAGGAAAAGAAACTATGCTGTACTGGCCACTGTCTGTATGGTTTTAGTTCCAGATGCTAACGAACTTTGTCCCTAAACATGAAAACACAATTCAGCCAATAAAAAAAACTTGGAGATTGAGCTTATAATGAGTGGTCTTAGGAATGATCAAGCTTGTACAAAATAACTTCTAGTTCTTCAGTAATGGCTTTCGGGGACACAGGCTGGTGAGAAGAATGGATTCTGATAGGAGGAGGTTGGGAGGGATGCTTTTGATTGAGCCACAGTCTTGCATGGGACCACAGGCGTGCTCCTCTTACTTGTTCAGATAATCCGTTGAGATCCAAGTTGATTCTTTTTTTTTTTTTTGAGGAAGATCAGCCCTGAGCTAACATCCATGCTAACCCTCCTCTTTTTGCTGAGGAAGACCGGCTCTGAGCTAACATCTATTGCCAATCCTCCTCCTTTTTTCTTTTTTTCCCCAAAGCCCCAGCAGATAGTTGTATGTCATAGTTGCACATCCTCCTAGTTGCTGTATGTGGGACGCCGCCTCAGCATGGCCAGAGAAGCGGTGCGTCGGTGCGCGCCCAGGATCTGAACCCAGGCCGCCAGTAGCGGAGCATGCACACTTAACCGCTAAGCCACATGGCTGGCCCCCCAAGTTGATTCTTGATGCCTTGATTCTCCCTTTGTGGGAAGACACTTGAAGATGGGCGCCTTGTAGTAGTCAAAGCCATGGGCCAATATGGTTCTTATCCATCTCAAGGAAGAATAGTTAGACCATTGCAGTCCCCTGACCTGGGACCAAGGGTGAAGATTGAGATGGGGATGGAAAGTAGGTGCCACTGTGTCCTTCTTTGACTACATCTTCTTTAACCCCTACATCCAACATGTATGTCTATTTTCTTTTTTAAATAATCTGGTGTCAGAGTCAAATTTAAAAGAGTTAACATCTATTGAGTATGTACTATGTGCTATGTACTGTACCAAGCAATTTATATTATCCTATGTAATATTTATGAGCTAGATATTATCCCCATGTTATAGGTAGGAAAATTGTGGCTCAGATAAGTTTATTGACAAAGGTTACATGGCCAATAAGTGATAGAGCTGAGATATGAACCCAGTTTGTCTGACTCCAAAGCCCAAGTAAGTTTGGAAAGATTGAAATCCTTTGGGTTACTGCAGGAACCAATGAGGATTTCTATTATGTAGAAATAAATGGAAAACCTACTAAAGACAGACCATGACCTTCCTCTCACTACTAAAAATAAAAGATAACCCTAATTCCTGGGGTGAGTTAGTATTATAACAAGTGTTGTCGTCAGAGAACACAACTAAAAGGAGCCGTCTCATGGACTTATCATGCCAGTTTCAAAAGTTAAGCTTCTCAGAAGCCGCTGGACATCCAAAGGAAGACAATGCTTACAACATCTTTGTAGTTCATCATTCAATTTTCATCATTTATGGCAGATCATTGTAACGTCTTCACCTGTTATTACAGAAAGAATAGGAATTGTTCAGATTTCCTGATTTGTATTTTGAGCACTGCCTTATATGAGGTTAGAAAAAAATCACAAACAGAACCTATATCATCTCCCTTTACATGGAAATAAATGAAAATCTCCGTGCTAGAAAGATTTCCCTCTCCTCTTCCTGGGAAACTTGACAGTATCTGCAACACTCATTTCATTACATACCTGGCAAGTGTTTCACAAGGATAATCACTCAGAGCCCCTCAGGTTAACACAATGCTGATTTTTCTTTTTCCAAGTGCCTCTGGCCACCTGAGCCAGGGTGATTCTGCTCTTGTCATGGCCTCTTGGGCTGAAACCTAACCTCTCCACCTTGCAATTGACTAAGAACTATCCTGTATGAAAGCTCCTGTCTAAAAGGTGAAGCAAAACCACATGTCAAATGTGTTCATGGCATACAGGATCAGAATTTGCACTTGTTCTTAGCGGAAGATTCACTGAAAGAGTAGACAAAGTACAGGGCAAAGAAGCCGCCTGCTATGGGCTGAATGTTTATGTCCCCCCTAAATTCATATGTTGAAGCCCAATCTCCAGTGTAATGGTATTTGGAGGTGAAGCCTTTGGGAGGCAATTGGATTTGATGAGGTCATGGAGGTGGAGGCCCCATAATGGGATTTGTGACCTTATAAGGAGATGAAGAGCCCAGAGTTCTCTCCACCTTAGGAGGACACCTTGACAAGGTTGTCTATAAATCAGGAAGTGGGCCCTCACCTGACACCAGATCTGCTGGCACCTTGATATTGGACTTCCAGCCTCCAGAACTAGGAGAAATAAATGTTTGTTGTTTAAGCCACCCATTCTGTGGTATTTTTGTTATAGCAACATGAGCTAAGACACCAGCATATAAGCAGAGTAGTGACCACCACAGAATATCCAATCTCAGAGCCAGTGGTCAGATCTTAAAACCACAATAATCTTTGCACATCTTCCTTTCTGAAGGCCCACCACTAAGAATGTTATTTGTTTAAGTAAAATAAAAATGAATACTAATTGAATTTTTACTGCATGCCAGATGTTCCTCTAATTCTCAATACAACTCAGCAATGGGTACTTTTAATCCCCATTTTGCACATGAGGAAGTTAAGATGATCTGATTTGCTCAAAGTTACATAACTAGTAAACAGCTGAACCAGGATTTGAACCAAGAATCCAAACTCCAGACTTCGGTCCCTGTAAACATGCAGTTCTCACTGAGATATGAACTATTAAGTAAGTGTTATCTGTTATGTTCACCCTAGGATAAATGAGTAAAAGTCCAATCTTTTTTAAGAAAAAAAAAATGAGATCCAATATGGTGGCACAGGAGAATTGAGGATGGGAATAAAGACAACTCCCATACACAACTTCCAGAGACCCTGAGTGGATGGCCTCACAGTAGCATAGGGTGAAATGCAGGCATGTAAAAATTGTCCGTACCTCACACCCAATAAGATGACTACTATCAAAAAAATAGAAAATAACAAGTGTAGGCAAGGATGTAGAGAAATTGGAACCCTTGTACACTGTTGGTGGTACTGTGGAAAACAGTATGATGGTTCCTCAAAAATTAAAATAGAATTACCATATGATCCAGCAATTCCCCTTCTGAGCATATACCCAAAAGAATTGAAAGCAGAATTTCGAAGAGATATTTGTACACCCATGTTCACAGCAACATTATTCACAACAGTTAAAATGTGGAAGGAACCCGTGTCCATTGACGAATGAAAGGACAAGCAAAATGTGTTATATTCATGCAATGGAATATTATTCAGCCTTAAAAAGGAAGGAAATTCTGACACATGCTACGACATGGATGAACCTTGAGGACATTAGGCTAAGTGAAACAAGCCAGTTACAAAAAGACATGTAATACATGATTCCACTTATATGAGGTACTTAGTGTAGTGAAATTCATAGAAACAGAAAGTAGAATGGTGGTTGCCAGGGGCTTGGGGGAGGGGTAAATACAGAGTTATTGTTTAATGGGTACAGAGTTTCAGTTTTGCAAGATGAAAAGAGTTACAGAGATGGATGGTGGTGATGGTTGCACAACAAAAGGAACATACTTAATACCACTGAACTCTACACTTAAAATGGTTAAGATGATAAATTTTATGTTATCTGTATTTTACCACAATAAAAAAAAAAATCAGAAAAAGAACTGGTTTTGATTTCAACCGAGGAACTCTAACTAGTAGAAACTGGCACCAGGCGTGCAGTTTACTTTTGACTCCGGCCCTTTGCCCTAAGGCTGCCACCTAATAAATAAAACATGAAGTCATCCTTGACTCTTCTGTCTCTCTCAGTCCTCACATCCAATTAGCCACCATGTCATCCGTTCTACTTCTCACATATTTTTCAAATCATTCTCCACTCAAAATTATCACTTTTACTGAATTCAGATCCTTATTGACTCTTGTCTGGCTCCCATCCCATGTCTTATTTCCTCCAAACCATCTTCCCAACTGTGGCCAAAATGATCTTTACAAAGACCCAGTTCAATCCTTTCTCTCCTTTATTTATATACCCCTTAAATGACTGACGACCATCTATAGGATAAAATCCAAGTTTCCTGTCCTAGCATAAAAAGTACAGTTTCTTTCTGCCTCCATTTTCAAATTCATTTCTCCCCAGCTCTGTCGTTGGAGGACAGAGCTCTTGTCCTATCTGTTCTAGAACTCCCCAGATGCATACAGTTCCCTCCAATGCAATGGGTGTTTCAGGCCTATGTCATTCCACAGGCACACCGTTTCTCTTGTCTGGAATGTTGTTCACCTCCTTTCCACCTGGAGAACTTCTGTTCCTTCTTACACTACAGCATAAATGTCACCTCCTCCAGAAAGACTGTCCTGCCAAAACTAATCATTCCCCTCTCTGTATTTCCTCCATAACTTGTATAAACTTATAAAGTACTCAGCATAGTGCCCAATGCATCGTAAGCACTCAATAAGTTGTTGGTACTGTTATTATTATTATTTTGTTGTAGAGTGTTATAACTTATTTGTTTACAAGTTCACCTCTACTTCAAGACTGCGCGCATTTTAAAAGTGGGGACTGATAATTATGTACCTCTGTGTGTTTATCATCTTAGGCCAAAACCCAGCAGAGAGTAGGTATATAGCAAGAACAGAAGGTTCGGAACAGTTCTTTATTCAGTCCCTCCCTCCTCCACCTCAAGAGAAGGGACTATTAACCTTATAGGAGTCCAGGTTCCAGGACAATGATTGGGCCGTGGTTACCAGCAGACAGGGTCACTCTTCCCCTGGCTGGTCCATCTGAGCAGTCCAATCCCGCAGAGCAGCAAATCAGTCATCTTGAGCCCTTTTCTTTTCTGCTCATACACGTCCTAGGACATGCGCATCACTTCCTCTGATTGCAATAGTGAGATTTTTAAGTTTAGAAGTTAATAGAGGTCCCAACAGATTCTTATATGAGGCCACATACTTCAGCCCACTTTACAAGCAAATTTTTAAATGATCGCTCTCAGTAGAATCTTAGACAAACAATGAAATGGTGCCTTGTTTCCTGTTTGCTATAATTTTATGTGAGTATTTCACTCCAGAAATCTTGTGAAAAGGGACTGTGGTGGTGTGGGAAAGAACTTCCAAAACTCCTGGTTGTAATGCCTTTTATCTTTTGGGTTCTAACACACTTTGGTCCCATCACTGACATTAAGTCTAGACACCCAATGAATGTCTATTAATTTGCATTTACTGGAAAGTAGACCTTTAGTGGACCCTGGATGGTGGTAAAACACTCCCATGAGGACAACACATTTTGAAGACTCTTCTTCTATACCTTCAACACAGCAAGAGAAAGAACATCCAATTTCAGCCTAAGCAAACTTTACTGCCTAGATCCAAAGCTTTCCACTCATATCTAAAGCAGATTTCAGAGGCTTAATTCTTTTTTTTTTGCAAGGAGGATCAGCTCTGAGCTAACATCCATGCCAATCCTCCTCTTTTTGCTGAGGAAAACTGACCCTGGGCTAACATCTGTGCCCATCTTCCTCCACTTTATATGGGATGCCACCACAGCATGGCCTGACAAGCGGTGCATCGGAGCGCGCCCGGGATCCGAACCCAGGCCGCCAGCAGCAGAGCGCAGGCACTTAACCGCTATACCAGGGGCCGGCCCCAAAGGCTTAATTCTTAAGAATGATTAATAATGTATCGGGAACATAAGGGCAACAGGAGCATAAACTTAATGGCAAAGGTATAATCAATGTTTCATAATGTTTTTAGAATAGGAGGATATGTAAGCTTTACTCTCCATAATTTCTTTCCCAGACCTCATAAATAAACAATGACTCTTTTTCCCCACGTTCAACTGATTTATAGGCAGATCTTTAAGTAAAGTGCTGCCATTCATTACTAATGCATTGCATAATGCACTGTAATAAATGAATATAGTTTGAGTATGATCATTTAATATATTAATAAAGCATCAAGGTAATTTAAAGCAACAACCCTTTCACCTGACACGAACAATCTCTGGATAAGAAACAGCAAGCAGTAAGCATGAGAGACCAATGTCCGAAGTGTGGACACTCCAGAAATCTTCACTAGTCGCAAGGGAGCCAGCAGAAAATGACGAAGCACCAGTCATTAGAGGAAAATTCTTGAAGCCATTGCTGCACGGCCTGGGGACAACCACGCCCCCCATTCCTCCTGGTGGCAGCAGGAATCATCTTTGTTTTCCCAGTGAAAAATCCAAAATCATCAACACAGCCATGGTACAAAACCTTCCTGGGGAAGGCCAGCACAGGCTATTATTTCAAGCTTGACACACTGACCTATTGTGCAATCTTCTGGGAAATTAGACAGGAGCTCTTCGCTGAGAACAGAATTAACCCCTGTCGTTTAATATTTCATGCCATCCTGGCGGCTCCTTAACAAGAACAAATGGCTACAGCTGAAATGAGCCTTATTTATCCTGAGTGGGATTTAATGATAAAGATGGCAGAGCAGCCTGTATCATGAAACATATCATACCTGTGGTTGTTAGTGGAATATCACTGAAATGGTCATGCACTGGGAAAAACTCCTGTACTTTCTGGGTTTGGAAACACAGCAAAAACACCTACTGTCCCAGCTTAAAATGGAACATAATTAAAGAAGAAAAAATGACTTTTTTCCCTAGAGGGGCAGGTGTAGTAAGAGAAAGAAAATGAATTACTTTAGGGATGATGTGTTTTTTTTATTCAAGATAGGATGGCTAGTGTCCTGGGTTTTCGATTTCTACAGACTTGCTTCCCTTTGCTCTTCTCCACCAAAAGAACATCTGTTTTATGATTTGGCTCTGGCAGCCTTTCCTCCTCATTTTTCAAATGATGAACTGCCTCTGCATTATGATTTATGAACCTCAGAGTTCCCACAGCGAGCCTGTCTGGCCAGAGAACACAGCACTTCTGTTTCAGCTGGCAAAACTTCTTCTGGGCATGCGAGTGTCTGGATAAAGCATAATGCAGTGAGCTCCAATTGGATAGGAAATGGGGCAGAGAGGGTGATGCTCAATGAAAGATGTGAATTGTGACATAAATGCTAGCTGACCACCAAAGATCGATTCTTCCCTTGCAGAGTGCAGAATTATTGCTGAGAAGTATCTGCCCATCCAAAGACTACATATCCCAGCATCCCTTGCATCTAGGTGAGTCATGTGACTTGTTCTAACCAATTGAATGTGAGCAGAAGTGATATGCACTTCCACCAAAACAAAGTGGGTAAGGAGCAGATGTGCCTTCTCCACCTCTTTCCCCCCACTAGCCAACAGAAAACAGAAATCTGAGGCCCAAGAAGAAGGCAGAGCTACAAGATGGAAGGAGCCTGGGTCCCTGAGTGACTTCATGGAATGTTGTCCATTTACAGAGGTCTTTTCATGAGGAAGAAATAAATTTCTAGTGAGTGAAGCCTCTGAGGTTTCAGGGACTATCAGTTACAGCAGCTAATATTACCTTGATTAGTACACAAATCAAAGCACTTTGGAAGAAAGGGGAACTAGATAATGATCCTGGTTTGGCCGTGGTAATTCAGGACAAACCTGTACGCTTTTCACACTTTTCAAATCACCATCGTCTTTACCCTCCTGTTCTCAGGATGCTGCTTCATTGTTTCTAACATATTCTGCATATAGCTAACCATGTCCCCTTCACCTCATCTTCTGCCTTCTGCCTTCTGTCTTCATTAGTGGCTTCAAAATCCCAGCTGAACTGCATGATCCTTCACCCATATTATGATCTCAGCTCAACATCACTTCTTCAGGGAATCCTTCCTTGACTACCCATCATTATAAGCTTTCATAGCTCTACGTTTTCCTAGTTAGCACTTATCACAAAAATAATTTTATTTTTATTTGTGTAATTATTTGATTAATTTCCATCTCCCCAACGAGACTCTAAATGAAGGCAGGACTGTGTCTAGGTTTTGCTCACCATTTTCTCACCAGTGCCTTACATATATTTGGCATTCAATAAATACTAATAAATGGATAAATGATAGTAAAAGTTATTGAATTCTTACTATATTCCAAGGACTTTACATTTTCTCATTTAATCCTTCCCCCAAATCCTGTAAGATCAGTATTACTATCCTCATTTTAGATACAAAGAAACTGAGATTCTGAGAAGTTAAATACAATACCCAAGGACACAGAGCTTACAAGGAGTAGAACTGAAGTTTGAACCTAGGTCTGAGTCAAGACCTCTTCCCATGTATGACCATGCATAGAAATATTTTTTATCTCATCTCTCGATAGCGTTTGATTTTTAAACAATTCATATGTATCATTCCTATAGGCTCACTAAAACTCCCTTTCTGGCAGGCCCCATGGCTTAGCGGTTAAGTGTGCGCACTCCGCTACCGGTGGCCGGGGTTCAGATCCTGGGCACCAACGCACCGAACCCGGGCTGCCAGTAGCGGAGCGCGTGGACTTAATCACTAAGCCACGGGGCCGGCCCTGACTTGTTCTTCTTTTAAAGGCTCCACCCCTTCCCCTACTACTGACATAGCTGAATTGTGGGACTCTGGGGTGGGAGGTGGATTTTGAAACTGAATGAGAATAAAGCTTCATTTGTTAATTTTAAATTTGATTTTAAGTCTCTATTAAACTATCATGACATAAGTATTTAAATAGCATTTGAAATCATGAAAATTCGATCCAGCAAATATTGATTGAGAACTATTATGTGTAAGACTCAACGGAAGACACAATTGAGGATAGACTGATGAGTGAAACAGAGTCCCTGACCTCAAGTATATTAAAATGCATTGGGAGGAGAGGTGTAATTAAGAAAGAGACTCAAGTCTAGGGTTTAAAGCAACGAAATCTTGGGCCGGCCTGTGGCTTAGCTGTTAAGTGTGCGCGCTCTGCTACTGGCGGCCCGGTTCGGATCCCGGGCGTGCACTGACGCACTGCTTCTCCGGCCGTGCGGAGGCCACATCCCACATACAGCAACTAGAAGGATGTGCAACTGTGACATCCAACTATCTACTGGGGCTTTGGGGAAAAAAAAAGAGGAGGGTTGGCAATAGATGTTAGCTCAGAGCCGGTCTTCCTCAGCAAAAAGCGGAGGATTAGCATGGACATTAGCTCAGGGCTGATCTTCCTCACCCAAAAAAAAAAAACTCCCATTTGTGTGTGTTTGTTTTTATTGAGGTATAATTTGCATACAATGAAATGCAAAGATCTTAACGTTTTAATCAGTCTCAACAAATGCCTACACCCATGTAACCCATACCTCTAGCAAGCTATGGAATATTTACTATCACCCCATAAATCTTCCTTGTGCTCCCTCACTTTCAATCCCATCCCCTCCCCTAGAAGCAACTACTGTTCTGATTTTTCACATTTGGCTAGTTTTCTGTCTTTTAGAACTTCAGACAAATAGAATCACTCAGTATTTTTATATTGTTGCATGGAGCAGTTGTTCATTTCTTTTTGTTGCTGAGTAGTATTCCATTGGATGGATATAGCTTATTTTGTTTATCTATTCACCTGTTGATGGATACTTGGGTTGGTCCCAGTTTGGGCCTATTATGAATAAATCTTCTATGGACATTCTTGTACACGCCTTTTTGACAACATATGTTTTCATTCTCTCGGATAAAGCCTAGAAATGGAATTGCCAGGTCATAGGCTAGGTATATGTTTAACTTTTTGAGAAACTGCCAAACCATTTTTTAAAGTGGATGTACCTTACTACACTCACACCAGCAATGTAAAAGAATTCCAGTTGCCTCACATTCTAACCAACATTTGGGGTTGTTGATCATTTTAGAGGGTATAGTGGTATCTCACTGTGATTTTGATTTGCATTTATCTGATGGTTAACTACGCTCAGAATTTTTCCCTATGCTTGTTGGCCATTTGTGTATCTTCCTTTATGTGGTATCTGTTAAGTTACCCAATTTTATTGGGTTTCTTGTAATAAACGGAAGGAAGGAAGGAAGGAAGGAAGGAAGGAAGGAAGGAAGGGAGGGAGGAAGGAAGGAGGGAGGGAGAGGAAGGAAGGAAGAGAGGGAAGGAAGATTGGTTCTTTCTTCAAGCAACTCCAGAAGAATCTCCAGTGACTTTCCACCCAACTGGGATCTGGGACAGAGTCAAACTTCCAAGTTCGTTGTTACATCCTAGTCCGCCAAGGAGCACCTTTTACGCTGAACAGAAATAAAAACCTCCCTAGGTCTATCTGAATGCCAGGAACAGTGGAGTGATAGACAAGGGCATACCAGATGGATAAAGAGAATACCCCTGCCTTTGAGGCAATAGCATCCCAATTAATGGAGAAGCATAAGCTAGAAGGAAGGTGTTATTATCCCCACCCAGGCACAGGTGATTCTAAAAGTAGGCGGAGACATTGGCACCTACAGACAAAATTCCTTGATGCTTCAGTGGTGCATCCCAGAACAAGGAATTCCAACATGATGTCCAGTAAAATATCAGCATTCTCCATGTAGATCTAATCTACATCTAAATCTAATAGCTCCTTAAGTTTCTTAACTACTATGCCTAGCCCCTGCAGAAATAACACCATCATCCAGTTAGGAAAGGAATACTTAGCTGTCAGATGCTTTTAATTCTACTATGAAACTCAAAAGTGCCACCTTTCCTAAAAGGAAGCAAATTGTGTGTGCCCTGCAATTAGGAAATGGCACCCAGTAATTGGGTAATTGTGTACCTAAGTGCCCAATCGGTGTGGGCAAATTGAAGGCATGATATATGCAAATCAACCTGCATGTAAAATTTTTGTCCCATTAAACCTGTCACTGCATGTCAATCACAGGGACAACCAATCATATCCACCTTTTTCTGAGTGAATCCTTTTAGCCAAAGTGACTCTTCATATTTGAGTCTCACTAATGATATAAAATAATAATGTATAGCTTATATGACACCTAGTATTAAATATGAATCATGTCAAATTCCTGGCAAAAATATGAGTCGCCTGAGCTGTGGATTTTTATAAACCGTTATTGCTGCCTTCCTCAAAGGGGGTAAGTCAGCTCTTATTGCTAAACAAGGAAGTATCAGTCCCCAGCAAGAGGATGCTTAGCAAAAGGTTCAACATATCTAAAATGTTCAAAGGTTCTGTTTATGGTTCTCAATAGCTGCCATATGTCAGACCCTGTCATACATTATATCATTTAATCCTAGAACAGCCCTATGAAATAGATACTGTTATTAGCCTTATTTTACAGATGAGGAAACTGAGGCACAGAGACACTAAGAGACTTGCTCAAGGTCACAGAGTTACCAAGTGGCAGAACCAGGATTTGAACCCACCTCTTTCTCTCCCACCTCCCACCTCCAACCCATCTTCAAGTTTTATGGGTTCTAGCTCCTTAATTTCTTTCAAATCAAGTTATTCTCTCCATTTTGAATGCCACTAGCCTAGCTCTGGCTCTGGCCACCATCATCCAACAACAGTTTTCACGTTGACCTTCCTTCTGCCATACTACAGCCACGGTGATCTTTGTATAGTGCAAATCTGACTATGTCACTCTTCTCGCTAAAACCCTATTGCCCTCATGATGAAGTTCAAACTTCTTTACACACCAAACAAATCATGTCATGAATCTTCCCACAGAACCTTGGAGAAGTCACTGGAACTCTATTCTTCAATCAGGCTGTCATCCTCTGCACACCAATGGAACTGCTCTTGATAAATGTTCCCAGTGACTCCATAAGGCCAACACCATGATTGACTCTTGTTCTCACTGCACTCAAACTTTCAGGGTCATTTGACACAGTTGATCATCCTCTCTTTGTTGGGCTTTTTCTGCACTTTGATTCCTAGATATCATGTCTCATATCTCCGTTGCTCACTGTCTGCTCCTTCTGACTATCCCAGGATCCAGTCCTTGAATCTCTTCTCATCTCTATTTACACTTATTCCCTCAAAGAGCCCATCCTGCACTGTGGCTTTAAATCCCATCTATACAATAAGGACTTTAAAATGTGATTTTTCAGCCCTAACATCAATCCTGAACTTCAGACTCAAATTTCCAATTACCTAGCTAAGTCTCTACTTGGGTGTCTAATAGGCATCTCAAATTTAACACAGCCAAAAACTATCGATCCCACCACTTACTCTTAAACCCGTTCCTCCTACAGGTGCCCCCTCTCAGTAAATGGCAACTCCATCATTCCAAAAAAGTAATCTTTGCCTCCTCTCTTTCTCTCGAGTCCCACATAAAATACATCAGTTGGTCCTGTCTGTTCTACCTTCAAAATACATGTCCTAAATCTGACCGCTCTTCACTCCTTCCGCTATAAGCAACTGTGATCTAAGCCACCATCATTTCTCACCTGCACTACTGACATAGCCTCTGTCTCCCTGATTTCACCTTTACACCCTACTGTCTATTCTCAATAATACACAGTGATCTTTCCAAATATAAATATGATCATGTCACTCCCCTGCTCAGCATCCTCCTCTCCTCACCCCAATGGCTTTCCTTCACACTTAGAAAAAGAATCCTAAATCCTCTCCAACCACAGTTCTTTCCTTTCACTCTCTCCACTTGCACACAAAATTATAATTATACTTTAGCAAACCTCCTAACCACACATATTTTATATCCTTGTTAGTTACCTTAATGTAATTCCATCTGCATCAGATTTCCCTTTTGGTCAGTATTACCCATTAAACGATAATAACCACACTTACCATTTACTGAGTGCTTGGTGTGTACAAATCATTTCTCTCACTTGGTTGGCTGCATTCTATAACTTAGAAAAATTCAGTCGTGTTTGGAATTGCTCCATTGGGCTCAGCATGATGCTTTGGTGTATTTTCCTGTGGCCAAATGTGACGTCTGCAGTAAGTATGGGGCTCACAGTGACAAAAAATAGCCATAGCTGTATTGATTTTGTCTCACTTGGCACTAATATCTCCCAGACACCTGACAACTTACGGGCCCCCCACCATGTGACCTTTAGCAGAGACCAAAGCCCAGTTTGCAGGTGGTGATAAACAGAGGTTGTTTTACTAAAGCTCCATGCTGCTCTGCATCCTAATTCAAGCCAAGTCTTACGGACTGGAATGAGGCTTCCACATTGATGCAAACTCACTAGAAAGGAACAGGCTAGTCAATTTCCTGACAAGCACCTTTCTCCCTTCACTTGTGGAATTAGGGATGTGTGCCATGCTCCTCTTTACTAACAGAACCTCTTCTTTACTAATGGAACCCATATTTTGTCCAGGATGGCTGACAAACATCTTTCCCAGAGTCCCTTGCAGTTAGGAATGAGCATGTGACTCGGTTCTGGCCAATGAGATATAAGTAGAATTCTACAGGGTGGGGCTTCTGGAAAAGCTATTGTTTTCCTGATAAATATGGAATAGACTCAACAACTCTTGTCCTTCCTTTTCTTCCTGGTTGGAAGGAGGACACAATGCCTGGACATAGAATACCCATCTTTTTTTTTTTTTAATTTTTCAAAACAGGACAAAAGTCCAGATTTTATTTGGAATCCTCTACTTTCTCTGAGGCATAAACAAAACATTTCCATGAGCCAAGATTAGCCTGTGACCATTAATCATGATATCTACAAAAACATGTTACTATTTATGTATAAATTATAGAACAAAAGGAATAATGTATTTGATTCTGCAAACATTTCAAAATAGCATATCACTTCTATATCTCCTTCATAGACCAAAATTCATACCCTACTCTTTATTTCTTTAACAAAAATATCAGTTTTCTTCATTCTTGCTAATTGGAAAGAAGTATTCTTTCTCCTCTCAAAGACCTATCTCTCTCCCCAGGAGCTGAATTCCATCCACTTTTTTCCCTCAGAAATCTTATTTCCTCAAGTATACCCTCTCTCATCTATATCTTCAACCACTCTCTCAAATCAGCATAAGTATACTACATCAAATCTCTCCCATCTAGAAAAACACCAGCAGCCACTGGGTGCCCTTCCATGATTCTAGGCACTGGATTCACTGTTACATTTTTTGAAAGAATGTTCTTTACTTGTTGTTCCAATTTTTCTTTGCCTTCTAATTATTTTTATTTAATTTAAGCTTTATTGGGGTATAAAGGACATATAAATGTCTTTAATCCTTATTCAAATGCAGTGTGGCTCCTGTCCCCACTACATAGAATACCCATCTTGTGTCCATTTTGACAAAGATATATGCAAAGAATGCTTGATGAAGAACAAATGCAGAAGGACCCCAGCTCCCTGATAGCATGTCTGAGTCCCCACACCTGCTCTGGACTTCCTACAAATCTCCCAACTTTTCAATGCATGAAGAAAATACACCTTTTCCATATTTAAGCCACTGTATTTATGTATTTTGTTCTGTGAAACTGAATACAAATATCAGCTGAAATTTTTTATTACTATCCCTCTTAACCATCTATTTCTCTGAATCATCTTATTAGGCAAAGACTAAGAGAGGCAATATCATCTTCCTCAATGCGCATGCTACTCTTCCCCACCCTCACAAATCAATCAAGTTTGCTTTTGCACCAATTTCCTTGAGTCATTCATTCAACAGATACTTACTGAGTGCCTCCTATGTGCAGGCGTTGTTAAAGGATTAAGTTTGCAGTGATGACCAAAATTCCCCATTGTACCCTTACCTTAATTCTTACGTGAATCTAGATGCTAACATAGTCTTTACTAATCTGCACTAGAGTCTTTCTTATGTTGCACATTCTTCCTCCTCCTCCTCCCTACATAGTAAACATCTATTTGCAGATCTCCTCCAGACCTGGAAAGTTCAGGCCAATTTTATACCACTGTTCAAGTTTTTCATGCAATCTTTGTACTCTTCCAAAGTTAGGGAAGGAGAGTATGAGGCTATACGTGATTCCCTTAAAGTTTAAAGTATTTGATTATAAAAAGGTCTGATTAGATGATTTCTAAAGTTCCTTAAGGATCTAAAATTCTGAGTTCTACATGATTCTCTCTTCTCCAATCACCCTTCACCCTCCTCCCATAGACACGTTTCCCATGACGGAAAAATCTTGGGCCATATAGAAATGTCACATTGCTTTGAGTCCATATGTGAGACCAAGATTAGTCTGGTCACTTATTTTCCTTCAGGCACCAAGCCCTTTTTTACATCAGCGAATAATTGAAATAAAATGCAACATTGGTGCTTTTGTCTTTATAATTCTCTCCACAAACAAAGATTTCAACTCTCTCTCTCTCTCCAGAAAAAAAACAAAAACCAAAAATACTCTGCATATCTGAGCCACAGAAATTATTCTATGAATTACATCTCTGACAGCCTGGGGATGCCTATGTGTGAAACATCAGCCAAGAAATCTTTCAATTAACTCCCTGTGTCTGGGCATAGATGTTCCCAAGAAATGGGGACAGTTAAAACTTTGACCTGGCAGCTTTCTCTTTTCCCTCAAGAAGGTCTTTCAGGAAGGAACAATGAAATTTCGACAAGTAATTTAACTCTGCACTCAATACAACGGGATTTCTCAACCTCAGCACTATTGACATTTTGGGCTGGACAACTGTTTGTTGTGAGAGGCTGTCCTGTGCATTGTAGGATGTTTAGCAGTGTCCCTTGCTTCCACCCACTCGATGCCAGTAGCAACCCCACCACCACCACTACCCTGTTTTAGCAAATGAAAACGTCTCCAGACAATGCCAAATATCCCGGGGGTCAAAATTGCCCCTGTGAGAACCACTGCCCTACAACAGGCAGACTTCAGCTGTACTGATTTTACTTGAGAGTGAATCTAGTGTGTTAGGTCCCATGCACCCCTGAATCACATCTCCCTGACACCCACCACCACTCACAGGGGCAATTGGTCACCTTGTGGAGCAAAATCAGCTCAAAAATAATGTACATGCAATTGCATCACCAAAGATGATTTGTATTTGTATTTGTTATTTTAATTAAAAACAACACCTTAGAGCAGAAACCATCCATGTTCCTTCTCTGATGCTGCACACTACCGATTTCCTCCTAGTTCAGGGTGGCTCTTCATCCATCTTCTTAGCCAACTCTTCCTCTTCTTCTTACCCCATCTATCAAGTGCCTCAAGTCACAGACACATGACCTCATTTTTCCTCTCTTCACTCATGGCTTTAAATACCACCTTGATCTTGATGACTCCAATGCTTTGTATCTGGCCTAGACTTCCGCTCTGAATTCCAGACTTATATATCCTACTATCTACTTGACATCTTCCCTTGGATATCTCCCAACATCTTACACTTAACAAATTTAAGAAAAATCTCTTACTTTTTCTCCCCTAAATTGTTTCAGATCCAGTTTTTCCCCATTTAAGAAAATACAACCAACATCCCTCAAGTTATCCAACTCAGAAACCTAGGAGTCAATCTTAAGTGTCCTCTCCTTCCTTTCCCCTCCCCCGCAACCCAATCTATTAGCACATCCTAAATCCAAATGCTTCTCTCTATCTCTCTCTGCTGCTACTACTGCCCCAGACTTGGGGCCACTCCACTGCTTGACTCCAGGAAACATTGTTTACATTGTTGTATAGGTGAAGGGTACCCCCAGGAGTTGTGCAATAGCCAACTTACAGGACTGTAAACATCAGTTCTGATTGCCTAGTCCAAGCCACCATTATCTCTCACCAGAATGAATGCAAGAACTTCCTGACAGGTCTCCCTGCTTCTACTCTGTCCCTAACAACCCTTTCTCCACTCAACAACCAAGAGTGATCTTAAAAATATCGAGTCATATCACTTTCCATCTTAAAACCCCTCAATAGTTTCACATTGCTCTTCACATAAAATCCAAACTCCTCAACTTGACTCCAGGGCTTGCCTGATCTGGCCCCTCTAAATCTCTCCAGTCTTATCTCTTGACCTCTCTGCTCCATTCTAACAAATTTTCTTTCAGTTCCCAAACTATAACAAATTGTGTCCAGCCCCTGGACCTTTGCACATGCCGCTCCCATTACCTGGAATACTCCTCTCAGTCCCCACCCTCAGTATGCTTCACATGACTGAATCCTTCTCATTTCTCAGTCTCAGTTTAAGTTGACCTGACCCACCATTATAAATCAGGTGCTTCTCTTTTTTATAATTTATCACAACACACTGTTTCCCTCATAAAACTCTTCGTGTTTTAACCAAATAATATCATCTGCCTTGTTCACAACTGCATTCCCAGCTCTTAGTACAGTACGGGGTCATATTAGGTACTCAATAAATGCTTCTTAAATTAAATGAATACATGAATCCCACTACTAGGAGATATTCATTGTTAATACTTTGGTGTATGCCATTTCTAGACCTTAATCTTATTTAACATTAATAATCTTGTTTCTTCATTACCTCTAGGACTAAGGATCTAATAAAGGGGAAAAAAAACCTGACATGGACACTTAAAAAGTATATATGATTCAGGTATCAGCTCAAACGTCATCTCTGTAGAGAGGAACCCTCAGCCACACCAATTAAAGGAGACCCCATTATCAGTCACTACTACATCACCTTGCTTTAGTTTCTTCATGGCACCATCACCAGCTGAATCATCTTTTATTTGTGTGTTTGCTTACCTGTCTCCCCTGACTAAAATGTAAGCTTCGTGAAGGCAGAGACCAAGTTTAGCCTGTTTAACGCTGAATTCCCAATGCCTTAACAGTCCCTGGCTAATTGCAGGAACTCAATAAATGTTTGTTGAATGATGAATAAATGTCTGAAGTTTCTCTGCCCAGAAAGCATCTGAGCCAGATGCAAACTGTCAGGTGGACTTAAGGAGGAGCCCTCTAATCGCACTCGGCATTTCAAGGCCATCACCAGCCGCACAGAGGCACTGACGCGCTAAAGATGGGCTCTGTCCAAAGCTGTCCTGTGCACTTGACTCCAGCCCTTGCAGAATGCAGAGTGACATTGGTACTGACACAGGATGGAGGCTTGGCCTTTTGGTCTGAAAATGGGGCTCCATGTCTCATCTGTCGAGGACAGCGGCTCCTCGTTCCTCCGTTTGCTAATCAGACTGACAGCAAACTTCAGCCAGAGTCAGTGTGTTGATGCTGTGCTACCAGGACCACGTGACTTAAAGAGGAAGAAGATGCCAAGGGAAGTAGCAGAGCAAGAGAAAGAGGCCAAGACTGTTTGTCTTGAGTCAGAGATAGGGCAGGGACATGGAAGAGAGTCTAGAAAGATCAAACATCAATACACAATACATTCAGGATTTTCCTTTTTCTTATTCTGATCCTTGGCAGTATGGCTCATTTCACCAGCCTAACTAGGGGTGGGGGAAAAAATCATGCTTTGTTGAATCAATTGATGATGCTGCAAATCAGACGCCACAGACTGGCAACTCCTGGGCCAAGTCCAACACATGGATATGTTCTATTTGGCCTTTTTTAAAAGTTGAATTACTTGTCAAAATTTCTAAATTGGAAAATATGATATAAAAAAACTAATTTCTAGCTTCTCTTGAAAAATTAGAAGGTCTGGCAACACCGAACTCATATTCTTCTATGCCAACATCAGCTGGACCTGAGCGGACCCCATGGGTTTTGGACAGGGTTATGTATCTCCAGTTCCCTCATTTCCTACCCAGCCCCGTTCACTTATTTATAACACCTTCCTGGCCCCTGAAGCCATTTGAATTCAGATCCCTGCTTCTCAAAGAAGAAGATTCCTTATTCTCTTGTCCTCAGATTTCCAAAGAAGAAAGAGTGTCTACCAAAATGTCCACCCTCTTAGGGAGGCTCCCAAAGAGTTAGAGTTTCAACCTCTAACTCCACCTTGTCCTTGCTCCTCCCTATAGGGTGAGGGTAACTAATCTGATTGGTGAGATTCCGGAGGATTTGCCTTCCAAAGGACGGACTCAGATTGCCTCAAAAGCAAGGAAAGGACTCCACCCACTCTCTTGTTCAATGGCCTCCACAGATCTCTGAGGTAAGAAAGCCAAGATCCTCCTCTGCTTCCCAGCAGTCAGAACCTCCCCCAGATCAGGCCACAGGGTCCTCCCTGGCCCCCTCCTGTGAAGCCTTTGAGATCCTGAAGCAGACTGTGATCTCCACTGAGCTGACTGAGTGAAAGTCTTCAGACTCTGCTTTGCCACCCGATGCTGTCAGTGGATTGTTCAAGATCTACATATGGAAGGTAATGGAAGATCAGATCCAAGCTGTGTTTTCCAGTCTAGTTTGACCAGAGAACCCCATACTTTGGGACTTGACAGGCCTTAGTAATAAATATGATACTTCATTTCTCCATCTAGCTCCTTGGGAGTGTTCCCTTCTGATTAGAACCAAGCCAATAGCAGAGGGCAGTATTCAGAATCTCTACGCTCCAGTATGTCTCAAAATAGAGTTCTTAGTGAGGTTCGGGGGCTTCTTAAAGCCACAAATACATACGGCACATCTTCTTGTCATTCACTTTGCTCAAAGATTTAGGAAGTATGTTTTGAAATTTTTGAGCTTTTAAAAGGTTTTGTCATAGACATACCTAAGCACAATTTTCAAAATATCATTTTTCTAGGTTAACCAGTCTCATGGAGTTTTTCACATTTGAAAAGATAAAGCATATAACCTTTATGTGCAGGGAGGTAATTGGATAATTAGAGTATATTCTGAAGATGCATGAAAGTGAATAGGGTCTATGGGGGGGCAAAGATTATGATAATGTCACTCGGTCTCAACATGGCTGTTGGTGATCCAAAGGAGTTGATGAGCTTCAGCAAGGATTTCCCAGAGTGATTCTGAGGATCTCTGCACACCTAGATTTATAATGAGGTTTCCACTACATGCACCAGTTTTTCCACCATTTAATTATATAGAAAATCCACAGCTTTTTCACAATTCAGATTCCTGCCACAATTTTGCTTAACATTTTATTTCCTCGACTGTCACCCATTTCCCACAATAGTGAGCTCCCGATAACACAAAGGTACCAAAACTTATTTTTTTGTCCGTTTGACTGATTTTAGTGTCACTCCTCGTTTACCTTCTTACAGAATAATAACTTATAAATCATATTGTCAAATTGAAATATGCCTTAGGGCTTAAAAACAGAAGCTTGAAGACTAAGCATGAAACCAGTGAAAACAAGCACAGTGATGAGAGAAATTTAAAATAGCCTGGAACCATCTCTTTCCACAAAAGATTGACAGCAAAAGCAGATAGCCCTCCTCATCAAAACTCTTGAACTGGTGGTAGGTTACAATTATAAACAGACAATATGGATTGTAGCCAAACGCCTACTTAAAATGAGGGTTTAAGATGAACACCCATGATGCCCAGATTTTGCTCTCTAAATACCATTCCCTGCTAAAAGGAACCTAGGCATTTTGCAGAAACAGCTGACTTGAGGTCTAGGGCATGATAGGCACAAGATGAGCCTGGGATATTTTATGCCAGAAAGAAAGGAAGCTATCAGAATTTAATGGGGTCAAATCAAAAGGATCCAGAGGCTAGCCCAGTGCAAAGGGGCTCCTATTGATCTAAGATGCTTTATTCACACAAAAGGCTATTTTTGTGTCAATTCTTTATCTAATGCCTCTCAGCTCTAAATCCACCATTTTAGACTCTGTATGTGATCCTAACTGGGACTCTGCAAACCAAATTTCATAGACTCCCTTGCCAGCTGGCTTCCTATTAGGTTTTGCTAATAGGAGATAGTAGACGAGGAAAGGGTAAGAGAGTTTCTTTCTATTTTCCTTCTCCGATCAAGATCATTCCAGCAACATTCCAGCTCCAATCTCCGGCATCTTTCAACACTCCCAACGCCAGCCCTGCAGCCCTTTCTCTCTGGGCTTCTAGGCCCTGGTAATCCCACCTTTTCCTTATCATCTCCTCAGGGATGAAACCAGATCTCTAACCCACAGATGAACGAAAAAATGTCCATTAAAGGTTTGGCCACTTTATTTGTCTTTGCCTTCTCTAATGATAATGATATTGTCTTATAGGTTCTTAATTATATTAACTGTTAATTTATATCATTCTTGATTATAAAACTGTAAGGAATTTTTCCACAACATTTGCTTAGATGTTATCATATACTTTTTATCTAACATGATAACCCGTGGGGGAAAAAATGTTTGCATTTGGGCATACACAGCTTCATTTTTATAATGTCACACCTTGAAGCCATCAGCAATGACTACACTATTCACCAATAACACTTTGTCCTAAGAAGTTTGCCCTTTGGTTTTCTCATTGCTCAGTGGGGTGATTTTATAAAAAAGTGACACCGTTTTAAGTGGTTTAAATACTAGCTTGTTAATAAAACTAGAAGACACCTTGAAAGCTTATTCGTTACACAGCCGTCTACTGAGGGAAGGTGTTGGTTATAGTTTCCAAACTCAGGCCTATATTATGTTTCTTCTTGGAGGTTAAAAAGACATAAAGATAAGGCAAAATCTGGAAAAGGTGAATGGATTCCTTGCTCATTGGCAAGGAGAGGTGTATGGAGTTGTTTTGTTTAGCTGTTGCTTTCCAAGCTTGAACAATTTCAGCAATAATTGCAAAGCCAAACTAGGGCCATCTTCAGCACCTGTGAGAGGTCTCGACACTGGAAATGATGGCAGGAGTTGGAGGAAGAGGGTTTGTCATGGAGATTATGAGTTGTCTGTGACTATTAGCTTATTTATATGTGATAAATATTATATAGCCTTAGTGGTTTTAAAGACCGTCAGCCTCTTTCTTCACTGCAAAAGTCCTATGATGAGTATTTCCCTGGGAGTCCTGTGGTTCAGAACTTTCCATGGGCTGCATGACCCAGCAATATGACTTTTCCACTAGAAGGTACACTTGTCAAATTTGCCACCAGGCTGCACAGCTCCACTTCTCTGGCAGCTTCCGTGGGCTTCTCTCCTCTGTGGCTGACCTGACGTGCCTCACCAATCAGTGAATAAACCATCCTATTTCTGTCCACGTGTCCTGAACTGTTACATCAAGGCAAAGAAGAGAGAGGGTCTGAGTACTAAACATTTCTCCAGTCTCAGCTCTCTTCAAATCAGCTAATTAGATAAGATCGAGTGGCCTCTGAGATTCATAAAACCCATCATAAAAATCTTCAACATCTTCACATTGTACTTGAAACAAAATCCAGGTCTCTGACCACGGCCTGGAGAGCCTTAAGGATCTGATCCCAATTCAGTCTCATCTCACTCTCCACATTCCAGCCATGCTGATCTCCTCTTTGTTCCCTGGAGGGACAAGCTCTTTCTCAACACAGATTCTTGACACATTCTCTTCCCTCTGTTTGGAAATCTCTTCCCCAATTGTTTGTAGCCTGGCTCCTTCTCATCCATTGAGTCCGTAAAAAAAATCCATGTCCTCAGGAAATATCCCCTGACCGCTCTATCAAAACCGCCCCATGCTATGTTCTATCACAGTATCATGTAATTTTCCATAACACCATTCATAGTTTGTGATTCTATATTCAGGAAATGATTTGATTAATGTCCGTCTTTCTTGATACATGGTAAGCTCCACGAGAGTAGGGATCATGACTGTCCAGCCTAGAGGTTGGCAAACGTTTTCTATACAGGACCAAATAATAAATATTTTAGGCTTTGCAGGCCATATAGTCTCTGTCACAATGACTCAACTCTACTGTCATAGTGCAAAAACAGTCGTAGACAATTCACAAGTTAATGAGCGTGGCTGTGTTCTAATAAAACGTTTTTACAAGTTCATGCAGTGGGCTGGATTTGGCCCACTGGCTGTAGCTTCCTGAGCACCAGTCTAGTCACTTGTCAGATCCTCAGTGTCTTGCACAATGCCTATCACATAGCAAGTGAACCAAATAGTCACTGGGTGAATGAATAAACGAATGAATGACCCCAGAGTCAGTTTAGGCTAATGTTTGGATGAGCTTGGGCTTCCAAGTTGGAATATTTCTCCATACTGGACTCAAAGTCCTTCCTCTAGTCAATTTTGTTCCTTTCTCTTCTTCCACATTTCCCAACCTGACTTTCATTTACTGTTTGACAAGCTGCTCTCCCTCCTTGAGTTTCACTAAATCTAACCTCAGAACTCTTCTTTTACTGTTCAGTAATGTCTATGATTCATCTTTTATTGACTTGGACTGAACATGAACATTTTACGCTTATCACTTGTACTCCACTGTATTCAAGAGTTAGCTGCATAACATGTTTCCAGTAAAAAGAAAGAAAATACAGAAGGATTGTGAATTCTGTATATGAAAATTGGTACATCCTTTTGGGATGGCAATTTGCCAGTATCTATTAAAATTGTAAATATGCCTCCACTCCAGCCCATTCTTGGGACTTTCTCCATAACACCTTGTACCTGTATCATGATTCTAGAATCTGACGTAGTGTTAAGATAGAGGGTAGACCTCCTCTGTGACTGGTCAACTACCTACACAGACTACCAGTGATTTCTCCATTATCTTCCCCTCAGTTAACTTCAGTTCTCTGCTGCCTCCAAGCCAGGCTTATAGAGAGCTCTTGTAAGAATGATTGAAGTCCTTTGTGGTAGGCAGCTTCTGACACGGCCCCCAATGGTCCCCATCTCCTAGACCCCACGTCCTGGTATTCACGCCCTTGTGTAATCCTTTCCCCTTGAGTGCAGACCGGACCCAGTGACTTGCTCTAATAAATAAAATACGGCAAAAGTGATGAGATGTCACTTCCAAGATTTAGTTACAAAAGACTGACTTCTGTCTTGCTAGCAGTCTCTGGCTCTTGTGCACTCTCATAAAGCCACCTACTATGTTGTGAGCTGCCCTATGGAAAGACTCATCTTTCCATCAGCAGGGAACAGAGGGTGGCTTCTGGCCAACAGTCAGTAAAGAACTGAGGCCCTCAGTCTAGAAGCATACAAGGAACTCAATCCTGCCAACAACCACATGAGTGATCTCAGAAGATCTCATCTTCCCCAGTTGAGCCCTGAGATGACCACAGGCCCAGCTGACCCCTTGATTGCAGTCTTGTTAGAGACCCAGAGCTAAAGGATCCTGCTAAGACAAACCCCAGTTCCTGACCTATAGAAACCATGATGTAATAAATGTTTTGCTGGTTTTTAAAAAATCTTTTCCAAGCTGTTTATTTCTATTCTCCTTTGGTACCAATGCAATAAGCCTCCAATCATTCATTTATTCTTTCATTCTTTCACAGATGTTTACTGGACCCATAAAGCACAAAGCACAGTAACATTGTATCTCACTCAATCTGTGTACATTTGCTCTGATGTTCCTTTTTCTCTGATCTGAGCTCTCCTATTATACTCATGTTATGCTAAACATTTGCTCTTTTAAGCCACTATCTTTGGGGCAATTTGTTATGCAGCATTAGATAACTAATACTTCCTCTCTACTGAGATGCCAGCCGGGCAACCTTGTCTAGGATCTTGATGCCTCCCAGTTGCATTGCAAGGAAGTAGAGCTGGCTTTTTTGCCCACTGACATCCAAGGAATTCTCTAGTCTGGGGATGGAGGGAGCTCCACTCTCTTTTTGCATGGCTAAGACACTTTCTCTATACCTATGAATCTCCTTCTCCCTGCCTCGAACCTCCTCCACAACACCTCTAAATTCTCCACGAGTTAGACTTTTTGAAAGCAAAACCCAGGAAGACTTGATGGTGACTTCTGTTTTGTGTCTTGCCACATCCACCCCACAAGGGGTGAAGTCCAGGGCTGCTTACCTTCCTTAACTGGATTGGTAATTAAGCAACTTCGTATGCTTAATGTTATCCAAAGGTGGTGACACTTTTTATTTTAGATTTCTATTGTTATTGCAGTATTGCTTTTCAAGTAACCTACCCACAGCCATCTCGGTTGCCTTCCTCACTCTTGAGGTCAGCATTTCATAAAATGTTCTTTTTATAATTTATTTCCTCTCATTGTTTGTGGGTGGAGGAGTAGAATACTAGATTTGCAAGATCCTCTTCAGAAAAGTTTCTGTGCTCTAATAAGTTTAGAAGATACTGTGCCCTAAACTTCCCTCTTGGAGATTGCTTGTATATATAGGCAGATGGAAGACTTTTATAAGTCCTCCAGTAACTAAACTCATTTGTTTCTTTAACCTAAAATTTCTAAAATTCATTTAAACATGGAGGCTTCTCTTTCCGTTATACCTGTTAACCTCCTGTGAAAAGCACTTTTTAGAAACAAAACTATGTCTGGGTTCCAAACCTGCCATACTATTTCACCACTCCATGCCTTTTCTTTTCTTTCTTTTTAAATTATTTTATTGAGGTTACATTGGTTTATAACATTGTGTAATTTCAGGTGTACATCGTGATATTTTGGCTTCTGTATAGACTGCATTGTGTTCACCACTAATAGTCTAGTTTTTATCCGTTACCATATACATGTGCCCCTTTACCCCTTTCTCCCTCTCCATACCCCCTTCCCCTCTGGTAACCACTAATCTGTTCTCCTTATCCATGTGTTCATTTTATCTTCACATATGAGTGAAATCATATGATATTTGTCTTTCTCTGTCTGGCTTATTTCGCTTAGCATAATACCCTCAAGGTCCATCCATGTTGTCACAAATGGCGCGATTTCTTCTTTTTTATGGCTGAGTAGTATTCCATTGTATAAATATACCACATCTTCTTTATCCATTCATCCATTGATGGGCACTTGGGTTGCTTCCACGTCTTGGTTATTGTGAATAACACTGTATCATATGATCCACCTATTTCACTTCTGGGTATTTATCCAAAGAACATGAAAACACTAATTCAAAAAGATGTATGCACCCCTACCTATGTCCATGCCTTTTCTTATATTGTTCCCTGAGCCTGAAATGTCCTTCTCCTACCAGTAAACGCCAGGTTACAAGTTCAAAGCACCTCCGTGGCCTCAGCCACCCCCTGAGAGAGTTGAGCACAGCCCTCCTCCAGGCCTTGAGTATGATTCCACGGGTGCATTTCTCATACTTTATTAAGGCATTTTGTAGCATGCCTGCCTCACTTCACAGCCTAGAGGCCACATGGAGTTGGGCTGTGTCTTGTTCCATATCCCAGCATCTAGCACAGTCTTGCCATAATGCTGAGAATCCTACTCAGCTTACCTCACTTGGTCCCCACAGCCAGCCCACGATCATCTCCATCCTATGTGAGAAAGCTGAGGCCAGTAAGTTGTGGAGCTAAGATTCTAACCCAGCCTACTGATAGCCAAAATCTGCATCCCTATCCACCAACCTGTATTCAGCCAGGGCTTGCGACAAAATCAAAAAACTATGAGTTAAAACCAAAGAGGCAGCCCTTGGAGGAAAAACGTCATAGGCTTCATTGTGAAAACAAAGAGCCCTCCCTTTCAGGCCTGTAAGTTTGGAAACACAGTGTGACTTCTGAGAGTTTACAGCTGTCTCCTAGAGTTTTCCACCTCAGAGCTAATCCCAAACAGAAAAATAACCAGCATCATTGGTTCTGAATGTGCCCTCATGTGCATCCCAGAACAGCTATGGTCACAGACCATAAAGCAAATCCCTCTAATGCTATGTGACTCGGGGCTGGGGGATTTGTCCGTCAGCCTCAGCCCCTCATTGTCCCTCTTCGCCTCCTTCTCAAAGCCATTTGACAGCCATAGCGGCCGAGACATTCTCTTTCTTTTTGGATTTGTCTCCTTCATGCTTCGCATCTCCCCACCATGCCCTCATTGGCTGTCCCTTCCGTGCGGCCGTCAGGCTTGCCCTAAAATGGGTTTTATGCCTTGTGTTTGTCTTATCTGAGATTCTCATTACTTGAATCTCTCTCGCTTGTACTTAAGAGTTTATCATATTTCCCATTTGGCCACCTTCACAGCCGTCATCCATCTTACTCCAAAAACACATAGCAGTATTTGCTGCCTGCCCACTCCCGCCTTCTTGCATTGAGTTTAACCTTCATGGCTGTCGTGTTCCTAATACGTGTCATTTACTTCGGATCTTTTCAGCAAGGCACCATTTTTCTTCTTGTTTTATTTGGGATTTTTGTCCTTTCTCAACAATTTGCTTCATTCTTTTCTTTTCTCTCCCATTTTCCCAAAGATCTCATTCCCAGTGTTTATGGAGATGGGTTTGCTAAATGTCTTTTCGACTCCCTGTGCCTCTGTGGTTTTCGTTGAATCACAAAGTGCCTGATTAGGAAGGCTAACCATGCCCATTAAACTGCAGGAACAGCTGTCTCAGAAAGAAGATTCTGTCTCCAGTTCATCTTCTAAAACACTACACGGCTGGGGCAAGAAAACATCCTCTTCGCCCACAGTGGGGTCACCCACCCCCATGCTCAGTGGGAAATGTGCCTCCAAGACAGAAAGGAAAAGTACCCAAGACCTCCTTTGCCAAAAGCCCTCAGAATGTCTCCAGTCCTTTTACCTGGTGAGGCTCCTTCAGATCACGCTGGGGAGGCCTATGGCTGATTAAGGCATGAGGAATGCAGATCTGGGGCCTTAAGGAAAGCAGAAGTAGCACTTTCCCTCCCATACCTAAGAGCAGAGCTCTGCACCTGGGGAGCCAGAATGGGCCGGGAGCAGAAAGCAGTGTTCTTCCTCCCTGAGAGTGGCACCAGTCTCTTACCTAAGAGGTAATCACTGATCACCTCTTCTCATGAGAGCACCTTAAAATAGTAGAATGAGCATCTGTTTTAGGTTCTCAGCATTCTGGTCAGAACACTGGCTCCACTAGTTACTGCTTTTAATCTTGCTGCACTCCAGGATTCTTACATGTAAGAAGGGAGTAATGATAAATTATGGGCAGAAATGATATCATTGTTATAAAGCAGAGTGCCAGGAACACCTAGGCAGAATAACACGAAAAATCAGTTTGCTTCACCAAGAATGTGGCCCAAAAAAGCTATCCATCATCAACATAACAGTATTGATAATAATAACATCTATTGAGTGTGTCTTGAGTGTCAGTGTTCTAAGCGCTTTACATGGATTAACTCAATTTATCTTCATAACAACACTATAAGGTAGATACTTCCTATAGCTCCATTTTATAGATGAGAAAACTGAGACACAGAGTAAGTGTAATAACTTGCCCAAGGTTACACAGCTGGTATGTGACTGAGTCAGGATGCAAGAAGCTGTCTGAGTCAAGAGCCATCACTCTTAGTCAATCTGCTGCTATGCCTTCTTTCACTCTCCAGCCAGAGGTGGTCCTCAACTTAGCAAGGCTTCAGGCAAACATTGGCAAGCTGCCACTTTTGTCTTTTTACATCACTAGATTCAAGTGTTCTGCCATTGTCAGAACATTTGTCCCCATCACACGCATGTTGGCACCAATTATAAGCCTATTATCAAATTCTTATTAACTCATTATGGGATTTTTTAAAACCATATTGCTTAAATTAACCACATCAAACCATTACTCCTTTTTAGTCTCTGAGTTCCATTTGCTAGCTGAAATAATAAGTCATGTGATCGGGAAAATGAATAACACTATCTATTGTTTGGAATTTCTCCCAGTCTGAGGGATCAATATCATTCAGTCATGCCCAGTCTTGAGCTGATGCAACTAAGTCATACTGTGCATGTTTTAAGCTTTTACATAGATTCTACTGGGTGTTATTTGTTCTCAGGAAATATTTTTCAATATCCAAATTCACAAGTCATATAAATAAAGTTCTCTGAAATAGAGTACCTCCCTCCACGTTAATCATGATTCTTTGGTCGCAGAAACTCAACTAGAACTAACTTAGGCCAAAAGCAGAGGAGGGAAAGACTGACCATACCAAATTTTGGTGAGAATGTGGAGCAACTGGAACCCTCATAAATGGTATATCACTTTTGAAAGCAGGAAAGTGATTTGGCAGTTTCTTAAAAAGTTAAGCATACACTTATCACACAACCTCATCTTTCCACTTCTAGGTATTTACCCAAGAGAAATGAATGCATATGTCCACACAAAGACTTGAACCCAAATATTCATAGCATGATCATTCATAATAGTCAAAAACTGAAAAAAACAAATGTCCATCAACAAGTAAATGGATAAACAATGGAATACTTACTCAGCAAGAAAAAAGAATGAACTATTGATACACGCATCTACATGAAAGAATCTCAAAATAATTATGCTGAGTGAAAGAATCCAGACCAAAAAAATAGAGTACATACTGTATGATTTCATTTACATAAAATTCTAGAAAATATAAACTAATCTGTAGTGACAGAGAGCAGATCGGTGGTTGCCTGGGGTTGGGGGTAAAGGGAAAGATTACAAAGGACACTTTGTAAGTGTGATGGACATGTTTATTATCTTGAGTGTGGTGATGACTTGGGTGTATATATATATATTCATTCTTCAAATAGTACAATTTAAATATGTACAGGCTATCATATGTCAATTATACCTCATTAAAGCTGGGGAAAAAAACAATATGGACCCCAGAACCATATGTTTTATATCAAAGAACAGATAAAATTGGTGACAAGTAGATCAGGAGATTCTAAAACCAACATGATACTCTCTCAACTCTCCTGTCATGTGTGGATGCCCCTACAAGGTGGCCTCATTCCAACCTACTGCACACAGTGGGAGACCTGGTGGCCAGCAGCTATTGGGTAACCTCTTAAGAGTTTGGTTATCAGAGAAGAAAAAAGTCTTGTCTCTCCCAGCTCCAGCTTGAAAAAGCCCAAAGAAGGATGACTCTCAATGGCCAGGTCTTGTCATGTGCTCATCCCTCAGACCAATCACTGGGGCCAGAGGAATGAGAGATATGATTGGTCCAGTTTGGGACATCGCTCACCCCTGGAGTCAGCAGTTGGGTCTGTTTCCAGAAGGGATCAAGGCTCAAGCACAGACACAAAAAAGAATCATTGAGAGTCAAGAAGATATTCCAATTTTTGTCTATTTCATTCTCATTAAAAGAGCTAAAATATATGTATTCAAATTTATGCAATTTTTTGTTGCTTCATTTGCAAAAGCTTACATAAGAGAAGCAGAAATGTCTTCACCTGCAATTACTGAGTGGTCCAAATTTTTGCATTGGGCTCGGAGGATGTTTTTATGTTATCACTCAAGAATGATTTGGAGAGTCTCTTTCCCATCCCTAAGTTAAAGATGACAAATCAATAGCACATGTGTCTTCATTCCCTCCCTCCTACACCCAAGGTAGACATCACTAATAAATCAGATCACTCTTCCCCAATGAACCTGGACATGGTCTCAGAGTCATTCTCAAGCCAGTCCTTCAGGCATTGCTTACCAATAAACCCAATTACCATCTTTTTCATAAGTAGCTTCTTAGTTTGCCTTCAGATGGAGCTGCCTTGGATTCCATTCCTCTTTGGAGACCCTTCCTCCTTCCTCAAGACCCCATCCTATTTCTTGCATACCCACAGTCATTCTTCAATCCCCTGCCTATTCAAGAATCCCAATGCATGGTCCCTCTGAGATATCACCACCTATTCGCTGTGTGACTTTGACCAAGTTACAGAAACTCTCTGTGCCACTATCTATCTGTAAATTGGGGATGGTCAAAGTACCTATCCCACAGAGTTGATGTGATGACTAAATAAGATATATATGTAAAGTATTCAATATAACATCTGACACATAGCGAATGTTCCGTAAATGTAAAATGCTATTCTTATGCTAGATTGCTCCTGGTCCTCCATTTTGCCCCAATCAAAACTTATCTATCCCGTGTACCATTTTCCATACTAGTCACTATTGCATTTATCAAATACTTGAACTGACCTAAGTTTAAAACTAACAGTCATTCAATATTCTGCACCTCCTTGATAATATTTTTATTTTAAATAGATCTTAGACATCTTCAATTAGAAATTAGTCGGGCATTGTGGGTACTCACAGAGGGGAAAATCTTAGTGAAAGTAAAAGACTTGAGTTAGCTCAAAACCTCACTCCTTGGATGGTCATCTACTCCATCTACTTCTAGGATGTATTTTATTGGCAGTGATTATATTCATTTTCTATTGGTGAGTAACAAATTACCACAAACTTATCAGCGAAAAGACATACATTAATTATCTCCCAGTTTCTGTATGCCAGGCATTCAGGAACAGCCTAACTGGGTCTTCTGCTGCAGATCTCACAAGGCTGCAATCAGGGTATCATGCAGGCTGTGTTCTCATCTCGAATGTTGGCTAGAGAGCGATCTGCTTCCAAGCTCATTTTGGTTGTTGGCAGAATTCATTTTCTTGCTGCTGTACGACTAGAGGCTCTGGTTTCTTACCGGCTATAGAGGCTGCCCTCAAATCCTAGAGACCTGGTCACAGTTCTCTGACACATGGCTCTCTCCATAGATATGGAGCAACCACAACATGGCTGCTTGCTTCTTCAAGGCCGGCAGGGGAGTCTCTCTCTCTAGTCTAAGACGGAGTCTTATATAATGAAATGTAATCGTGTGAGTGACATCCCATCACCTCTGCCATATTCTGTTGGTTAGAAGCCAGTCACAGGTCCCAACTGCACTCAAGGGGAGGGGATTACACCAAGGAGTAACAGCAGGGAGTGGAGATCATGGGGCCTGTCTTAGAATTCTGCCTACCACAGCAATGAATGGAAATGAAGGGGTAATAAAGACATCAAGCCTTCTATATTTTCTCTCTCAACCCAGTCAACTCTCCCTCTATTTTTCCCTGCTTCTCTACTCCATTCCAGTCTTTCCACATCGCTATCGGACACAAATCTCTTTATTAATTTTCTCTCTGGCATGTGACATTTTACAAGCCCACTGCTAATTCTCCTTGGGATCCTTGGTACTTATCAATGTAAGGAGGGTGCAATAGTTTCCTATGGCTGCCATCACAAAAATTACCACAAACTTGGGGGTTTAAAATAACACACATTTTTCCTCGTATAGTTCTGGAGGTCAGAAGTCCAAAATCAGTTTCACTGGATTGAAATCAAAATATCAATGGGGCCATGTTCCCTCCAGAGGCACTACAGAGCGGAGAATCCATTAAGTTGCCTTTTCTAGGTTCTGGAGCTGCATTCCTTGGCTCATGGCCTCTTCCATCTTCAAAGCCAGCAGCTTAGCATCTTCAAATCTCTCTCCACTGAGGTTGTCATGTTGCCTTTTCTGTAGTAAAATCTCCCTCTGCCTTCTGCCTCCGTCTTAAAAGGACACTTGTAATTATATTTAGGGCACACCCAGGTTATCCAGGATAATCTCCCTATTTCAAAATTCTTAATTTAATTACATCTGCAAAGTCTCTTTTGCCATATAAGGTAACATTCACTGGTTCCAGGGATTCAGACCTGGATATCTTTGGGGGTTATTATTCATCCTACCACAGAGGGATTTATAAACCTTTCTCCGAACCTCTGGAGAAGGAAGAGTGGCTGTGATCCAGAATTGTATTGATTTGCTGTAAAACAACTGTAGTGTGGAGAAGAGAAAGCCTGGTATTTCACCATCCCCCATTTAAAAGATGTCCTGGCCCAATTCCCATAGAATAGATGGATTTGTGCTTGAGAGCTCCACAGAATGACAGGGATAGAATCAGAAAATCCTAGAGCTGAAAGAGCCCTTGGAGATCATCTAGCCCCATCCTTCTACCTTAGAAATGAGGAAACTGAGGCTCAGAGAGAAAAAGTAGGTTACTTAAGGTCAAATGTATGGTTTGGGGAGCATTTGAGGAAAGAAATCAATCCCAGGCTGTCTCGAGGACACCACACTGCCTCTCTACTGGAATATATGGGAGGTATTTAAGGTGTCTCCCCCACTAGACTGGGAGCTCCATGGGGGCATAAACGAAGTTGATGTTATTGGTTTATGTTATGCTGTTAAGTTACAGCAAACTTTTTCTGTAGAGGTTCAGAGTAAATATTTTAGACTTTGTGGGCCACGTGGTCTCATCGCAACCATGCAGCTCTGCTGCTGTTGCACAAAAGCAGTCATAGACAATATGTAAATAAATGGCTATGGTTATGGCCCAATAAAACATTATTGACAAGAACAAGCAGTGGGCCACATTAGGTCTACGGGCCATAGTTCGCTGACCCCTGGCATAGATAACAACCAACACTAATAAGGGATCACTACTTGCTAAGAACTTGACATGGAATACCTGATTTAATCCTCACCACAATGTCCTGCATGGCACGTATTATTACCCCTATTTTACGGATGAGGAAACTGAGCTCAGAGAAGTGGTAACTTGTCAAAGGACACATTGTTAAGTGGCAGAGCTGGGATGAGACTCCAGACCCCCTCAGTTCAGGTTCTCTGTTGTTTACCTCTAGGCTGGTGGTCCTCAATCCTGGCTGCAATTAGAATTACTTGAGGAGCCTGTAAATAATATCGATGACAGTACCCCACCTCGGACCATGTAAGTCAGATTCTCTGGGGGTGTGCCCAGAGCATCCATGTATTTGTTAATTACCCCTGCAGTTCTAAAATGTAGCCAGGGTTGAAGACCAGTGCTCTGAGCTGTAATGTTTAATTGTGGGTTTCATACAAAAATGAGGAGGAAGATGAAGATGAGGATGACAGGAGAGAAAGAAAGGAAGGAAGAGAAACTGAGGTCAAGACACCAGAGGCATATAAGAACATCTCACTTTTTAAAAAATCAACTTACAAAAGCCTCAAAATTTACAGAACCAGTAAAATGGGGAAGATAGGTAATTTGCATCATAAAAGGAATTTTCACTTGCCCGAAAGGATTCATTGCAGGGCTTTTTTAACAGATATCTCCTTTGGATGATCAAGACACCATAAACTTCCAGAGAGAGTCTGGGAAGGGGGGGGGCCGAGGTTTGAAACATTAAAATGTTTGGCGCCACTGCTAGTTGATGATTAGCAGAAATGAAAATCAAGAACATCTCAAATCACAATGTGGAAATGAGAAAGCGTGACTTAATCAGCCAGATTTGGAACGCGGCTCTCCTCAACATTGCTGGCTGCACCTGTGTGCTCACGACTATTAAAGAAATTAGCAGCAGAGTACAAGAAGAATGGAATTAACACCTGCCCGAGGGGCTCTGACATCTACCTTTAGGCCTTAAATCCTCACTCTCTATATAAGAAGAAATTTTCCCTCAAATACCCCCAGAATGGAAATAACTGCTGCTCGATCCATCCTGGTTCTTGTTGAGAAATAGAGAGGATGGGAATTATGAAAATGCTACCATTTCAAGTCACTAAACCTAAATGGATTGGACGTGTCTCCTGTCAAGGATGAATTAAGGCCTTAGGCCATTAAAATTCTTGTCATTTTGTCAAGGCTTTTATGACTTCTGACTTCACATTTAAGCAGGAAGAGGAGAGAAGAGGCTAATACGGGGCCAGGAATAACCAGAGACAAAGCAATACCCGTGTCCTTCTTACGACTGCAAGATTAACAAATAAAAGTACAGGATGCCCAGTTGAATTGCATTTCAGATAAACGATGAATAATTTTTTAGTGTAAGTATATTCCAAATGTTGCATGAGACATACTTATATTAGAAACTTATTCATTATCTATCTAAAATTCAAATTTAATGGGTCGTCTTGTATCCTATTCGGCATCTTGTATCTTAATCCTTCTCCCACTCACACCTAATTAATTCCTTGGTCCCAAAATAAAAAAAGGCACATTTTGAGTTTGTGTTCATTTGATTACAGTGACTACATCGTTGTAGAGAAAGTCAGTTGTGGTTCCAGTAGCACTATGTCATAACAAGAAAAAGCATATTTTCCCAAATCCCATGTGTTAAGGACAATAATAGCCAACATTTGAGGCACTTCCTTTGTGTCAGTGAATAAGGGTCAGAAGTAGGATGAATTTCAATAGCCTTACCCCAATGCAGCAAAAAATACTCTCTTTAGGGTAGTCAAAGGTATTTCTAGAATCTTCTAACACTTGTTCCTCACAACTTGCTCTCTTCTGTACATCTTATTCTTGTATGCCTCCATGCCATCAAATTTGGCCCATTGGGCCAAATCTCTGTCAACTCAACCCCCTCAGGACGAATGGGTGTTGAGTAACATGGGGTCTCTCAAGTAAGCACTTTCCTCTCTTGTCCTCAGAAGAGGCTAGCCTGGCTTGGTGTTGCAGCCAGGCCCATCTCCATGACTCTGAAAGATGGAAAGTCCTCATGCAACTTGGCATGGCTCATACAAATCTCAAGTGTGTCCTAGCTTTCCAGCTGCAACGTAGGGATAATAGTACGGTGGATTAAAGGATCAGAATACGTGGAGGGCTTAAAAGAGTGCCTGGCATACAGTGGGTGCTCAATAAACGCTGGTCTTTCAGCATGTGATCAGGGTTGGGGAACTTAAACAATGAGGTCTGCATTTCCTCTCCCACAAAGCTGCCACCCTGAATGCCCGTGCCAAGTGGCACCATTTCTCCAAAGACTTGAGCAAAGGAACTAGACTCTCTCTTATTCTCTGAGCCTGTCCATAACTCTTCCACATTCCAGGATCCTTGCTAAGGCCCCATGACTCACTTTAGAGACAAACAAAGGCCAATGGACACTGGCTAAAAATGTCAACTTTGTATAGAAGAAAATCTGAAGGAAAAAATGTCACCATGAAGTATTTTTCTCTGCAGTGCAGGAGCTGCTGACCATCTCATCTTGCTAAAAACAAAGAGCTATTTCTGAAAGTGATCATTTCTTTTATCAAGAATGAGAAATATTTCTTGCAACGGATATTTATCCTTCGGAGCAGCCCAGCATCCAAACCATCCCTCCTATTTTATTAATTAATTCACTCAGCTTACATTTATTAAGCTCCTACCATGTGTCAGGCATTATTCTAAGAACTGTGGATTTAGCAATGATAAAGGAAACCAAAATTCCTGCTCCGTGGAGCTCAGATTCTAGTCAGGGAGTGTAGACCATAAACACTATAGATAAGTAAATGATACGTTGGATGGTACAAGAGTGATGGGAGAAAATTAAGGGGGAAGAGAGACAGGGAGTGCTGAGAGGGAGGGGAATGGGTGGGTAATAGAAAAGGCTGCACTTTGAAAGACTCCCCTACAGAGGTGGAAGGGATGGGGTCCTGTCCCTGACACCTGGAAGCTAGGTGGCTGGCCATGACTGAAGCTCAGCTGGTAGATGCCTCTCTCCGGGACTTGCAATATGAACAGAAGGTGCAAAGACAGCGATCTTTGGAGATACCCATGTGGCTGAGGCTGGCTTTGTAGTGCAGTCGCAGAATGGCAAGTATCCCAGCGCAAACACACCAGCGGGGACACCCCAGGCTGACTGGTCGTGAGGACAAGTCCTGGCCAGGTCTCGCCTCCCTTACTTCCTACTTGTTTCCAAACCATAGATCCTTTTCTACTTAATTTCACTAGTGTCCATTCTGTTGTTTTGTTTGCAACCAGAAACTCAGACCGGTACACTTCTGCTGGGAAAAAAAATCATCTATACAATATGCATTGGAGTTTTAGGTGTATCTGTATACTCACACCTCCAGATCTATGATAAAACAGTCTAGAGAAACATTATCAACCCACGTCAGTTTTTTTTCCTCCAGGACACCTCTCCAAGGAGGTGACACATAATGAAACAAATGTCATCAATTATTATTTGTTCTGGTCAAAGGGTGGAGGAGAGAAAGGAAAAGTATATCCCGGACTGCAAGAGTTTGAGCACAAATAAACAGAAATCAGGCAGATAACCAGGAGACCCTCTTGAATATTTTAAGCTCCCCCTCCCTCAGTAATGGATTATGTTATATAGACTGATGATGTAATGGTTTCATAGTTATTTTCCCCTGAAGAACCAAGATTATGCATTTTCCCCTCTGCTGAATACACAAAGAAAGCAGGACACCAAAATGGAATATATGCAACAGGGAAGAGAGTCAATTTCCTTCCCATCATGAGACCTCTCAGCAGGTAAATATTGATTACATTTTTCTGGTGCCCCAAGCCATTATTTCTGATACCACTGCCTGCTGCCAGATATGAATTTTCCCCCCTCGTCTCCATGGGAATATCAGAGAGAGTGAGGAGGAAATTTTTCCTGAAGAAGACTTGTAGAAAGGCACCTTCTAATTATGAGCATTTAATTCACATCCCCAGTATTGGTGTCCTTAGAAAATGACAGCAAGTGTCCAGCCTGAAGATAATTCTTCACCTGATGCCACTTGCAATTCAGGAAAACAGAGTGCCAGCCCTGACCCAGAAGGTAGGAAAAAAGCCAAAATCTGATTGACTGTTGGAAAGCATGCCAGAGTCCCGATGCTGTTGGTTCTCATATGAATTATTGATGCAGCCTCGGGGATCCGTTGGGTAGCAGAGGTGTCAGAGGTGAGAAGATGGCAGGAGTGTTATCCTGGAATTGGCAGGGGCTGATGATTAATCCTTCACCCTCACGCCTGGTGTCAACACTGTTCCTGGCATGCTGGCGAGTACCCACTGTCAAATCCCACCTTAAGCAGAAATGCATCGCAGGCAAGATTTACACACACGGAGGTCCTTCCCTTACACCAGCTCTGTAGTCATGAGTGGGAGAGGGGAATGAATGTTGAAAGTCTTGGCCCCACACTCATCACTAAAACCTCCAGCTGCAGAGCCCAAGTGCCAGTCAAGCTCCAAGTGATCATAGTAAAACTGCACAGAAGCAGTAATCCAACGGAAGGTGCATCCCTGCCTTTGGCCGGGCTCCCTGAGAAGCAGATCCTGAGACAACGGCTTAAGTGTAAGTTATTTATTTTGGAAAGTGGTCTCAGGAAACCCCATCAGAGTAGCAGGGAAAGGAGTCAGGAATGGGAAAGCAGTCAGTACAGACTGTGTTATCAAAAAGATTATTGCCCTGGAGCATAGTCACACTGGGAGCTCCGGTCCCATTGGGAGAACGTTGTGGAGCACAACATCTTGGAATTATTCCACATCCTGGGACTGCCAGGCTGCAGTGTTCATCCACGAGCTCTCCACCTGCCACTGGCTGACTTCTGGGGATGTTAACTCCTTGGCATTTCCAAGTTGAAACAAGGATGTGTGGGTGATGTACTGAGTGCATCTACTATCGCCCCCATCAGTGTATTTGGGGACTCCTTTGTCAAAGTTCTCTATGCATATGTTGACCCACAAGTGGTGGTCAATTTGTCCAAAAGAACCCTAATTTGTTCTGTGGAAAGAGAGAAGGCCTATGTGAGCTACTTAAACGTTCTAGTCCTATCTTTTCATCCGTCATATGGGAAAGCAATGCCCTCCCTACACACTTTATCAGGTTATCATGAATGTGATTATGCCACTGCACCTCCAGCCTTGCTAAAACTACTTAGTGGCTTCCAATATCTCTTAAGATTAAAACCAAAATCCCTTACACGGTCCGTAAGACCCATACAAGCCCTCGTATGGTCTCGTTGTCTTTCCATCCACATTCCCTCCCCCACTGTCTACTTCTTGAACCTCCTTTCCTGTTCCCTCTGTGATGGTTAATTTTGTGTGTCAACTTGGCTAGGCCACAGGATGCTCAGATTTGGTCAAATCTTATTCGGGGTGTGTCTGTGAGGATGTTTTTGGATGAGATTAATTTTTGAATCAGTAGACTGAGTAAAGCAAATTGCCCTCCCCAATGTGGGTGGGCCTCATCTAATCAGTTGAAGGCCCGAATAGAACAAAAAGGCTGACCCTCTCACAAGTAAGAGCAAATTCCTCCTGCCTGACTTCCTTGAGCTAGGACATTACTTTTTTTTTTCTACCTTTGGACTCAAACTGAAACATTGGCTCTTCCTGGGTCTCCAGCGTGCCCACTGCAATCTTGGGACTTGCCAGCCTCCATATTCACATGAGCAAATTCCTTATAACAAATCTCAAGAACCCTGAATAATATACCTCCTCCCTTATTCTTTGTGCTCAATCTGCCTCTTTGAAGGTCCCTTACTCTCTCCTACTAAGTGTTCTTTGCACATGTGGGTTCCTCTGCCAGGAACATTTGCCATCACCACCACCACCATTATCACCATCCCTCTCCCTTGCTTTTCATCTCCATCCTAGAGTTCTCAGTGCAAACATTACACCTTCAGAGAAGCCTTACTGAATGGTGTAATTCTGTGGTTAAAATTGCCATATTCCCTGTATACATCAGTACAATCTTCTCAGACAACAGAGTAGAGAATGCATCAGAAGCCTAAAAAATGGGCACACTCTTTGACCCAAATCTCTGCACCTAAGAATTTGTTCTAATCAAATGCTTCAGATTCATGCAAAAAGATCAAGGGTACATATTTTAGAATACTTATATAGGAAGGGCAGAGTGAGGGAGGGAAGGATGGAGGGAAAGTGAAAGACACCAGGAAAGAAAAGAAACAAATTAAATATCCAACACTAGGTGATTAGTTAAATATGTTATACACATCCATCCAATGGAATACTATTCAGCCGTGAAAAATGATGATACTTAGGTATAATTACTGCTGTGAAAATGGGTTCATGACACATCACTAATTTGAAACAGGGATCACAGAATAGTATGTTCAGTATTATTATGTTCTGAAGGTATGTTCAGTGGGATCTCAAATGTATTGCGTGTGTGAGAGAGAGAGAAAGAGAGAAGTAGAGGGGAGAATGTGTCTGCATGTAGGACTACAAAATGTTTGGAAATATTTAAAACTATTTTCCTCCCCCCTCTTCCTCTTCCTCCTTTGTTTCTGTGTCATCTAAGTTTTCTATATCAAACCTAATAAAAGAGCTCAATTCTGAGGAAAAAATAATAACTTTGACATACCTAGCCATCCAAAGAAATTGTCCTTTTAATACTCCACACTTTTCCCTTGATTGAAGGAAGGAAAACAGCATAAGTGGGTTGATCACAGGGAAGCAGAGCTGCTTGAGTCAGGGGACACATGGCAACTGTTCTTCCTCTCCCAATTTTCTCTTCGTTGACTCCTATCTTTTCCTGGATGACTCCTCTTCCATCCTCCTTTCCTCTCCCCAGACACAACTCGTAACTCCAAGTTCCAGCCAAATCAAATCCAAAAGGAAATCCAGAACATCAAACCCAAAACTAAGAGTTTCTCCATCCTTCACACTCACTGATAACCCTTCAAGGTTACAGTTCATTTGAGGCACGTAAGTCCCGTTTCATCCAATCCCCTGTCGGAGCTGTCCTGAGGAATTACAGTCTTTAAAAAACAAAGCTCAGAATGGTTGGAACCAAAAGGAAATAAGCATACGTTTGTGCAAGCTGAAAAATTGTCCTATATGGAACAGAGTCAAAATAAATCAATAAAAGCAGTTTCAGACATGCACTGCCAAGAGAAACTGTTAATTACTGGTATTACCATCGATATCTATTCATTTGAGACTTTTGTTCAGCAAAGGCAATTGCCTGGTCCTGTTACATAACCAAAATCAAGAGAATTTACAAAGAAAGGAAAAAAAAACATTCTCAGCTCCAACTCAGACACAAGGACTGAAGGAAAATGAGACAAGCGATATTTTCTGGGGATTTACTGAAACAAATCAGCTCAGAGAAGAATATGAACCTGCCCAGTTTCATCTCAATATCACCCATCCTCACATGGCTGTTTTCTCTGCATATAAATTTCAAGTTTGAAAGAGCCCAGATACAGACCCTTTTAAGAGACTTCTCCACAATCAAAAGATTTCCTCCTTGTCAAAACGATGTCTGCTCTTAGTTGAGTCCTTTGAAAATATACATAATAAAACCACAGAGCTTAATGGTTAAGAGTGAGGATTCTGTAGCCCCAAAGACCTGAGTTCAAGGTCCATTTCTGCCCCATCATAGCTCAGAGATACCTGGCAGGATACTGAAGGTTTCTGAGCACCTTTCCTAATATGTTAAATGAATATAATAACAATTCCTGCCTCATAGAGATGTATAAGCCAAAATCTGTGTAGACACATTATCCATCAGTGTCTAACCAGGGGAGAGAAACCACTTGAGTACTTCAAATAGCAGGACTTTATGCAGGGAATTAGCTGTACGGATGATGAAGGATCAAGATGCTAAAGGGGACAATGAGAAAGTCCTACTTTAATACAGTACATTTAAAAGTCTGGATTGACACATAAAAAATATCCATGATGAAGAAAACATCAAAATCTTAAATAAGGAGGATGAAGTCAAGATGGCGGCGTAGGCAGACTCTGAACTCACCTCCTCCCGTGGACACAGCCAATTTACAACTACTCATGAAAAAATTACCCCTGAGACAGAAGTGAAAACTGGATAAGAGGAACTCCTGCAACAAAGCACAATCCTAATTGAGGTAGAAGAGGCAGAAACTCCCTTCTGGAGAGGAAAAATGCCGCCTTCACAAGCCGCAGCGCCTCACGGCTGCCCGGGGACAGCCCACAGGTCCACAGCCTCCCTGGAGGAGCGGGGCCCGAGCCGGGGAGCGCCCCCGCTGTGGGCATTTTTTGGACCCAGCACAATCGAGATGAGTGGCATAATATCTGACATTGCCTGCTACCAAAACACTGGGGAGTACACCCAGAAAAGCTGGTTCACAAAGAAATTAAAACCAGCTCCTAAAGGGCCCACGCACAAACTTACCCGATTCAGAAAGCAACCTAAAATCAGCAGAAAGAAAGGTGCACAGTGCTTTGGTGAAAAGAGACTCACCTAATAGGCCCTGAGTGCATCTCTGTGAGAGGTGAGACCTCTCCAGGGACTGGGACATTGGCCACGGTCATTGTTGTGGCCTGGTGTGGGCGTGCTGACACAGACGCCACTGGAGTTCTCCCTGGGGCCTGCTAGCCCAGGGTCTGCCCCACCCGCTAGAGCATCGATTTAATCCAGCTCAGCCAGGGCAGGTAGCCCACCCTAGAGACTGGCCCCACCCAACAACAAGCCCTCAGGCAACTTGTGGGCCTGCATAGATTGATGACTAGATTCTCTGCAGCCTGGCAACTGAGCCCACTTCAGTGGGGCAGGGCGTGCACAAGGAGCAGGTGGATAGTGTGGGGCAGTGGTGGAGTGTGTGGGGCTCTGGCCATGGAGAGACTGGGTCAGCTTCGGGAGGTCAGGGCGCGCACACGGGGCAGGACTGTATTGACTGTGTGTGTGGACCTGTGGGCAGCAGGGCTTGTCAGCTGCAGAAGATTTGTGCTTCTCAAAGACCCACAAAGGGGGTTTGCCCCACCTTCCAAAGCCTGAAACAATTGGGTGCTCCCGAGCCTGAGGCCAGCCCCACCCAGCTGCAATCCTCAGAGAGCTGACAAGAGACCTAAAGGCTGGAGGCTTATAGCGATTGTAAGCCCCTGAGCCTAACAATCTGCCACGTTGGGGGCCTAGTCACTTAAAAGAAATACTGCAACACAAATGTGGTATTGAACTTGCAGCCAACTGTGCTGGGGCTCCCCACACCTGATAAAGAGACTGAAGGGCCCACAACAACTACAAGCAGCTGAGCATTACAACAGCTGGCCAGGAGCATAACTTGGCCTCCCTGGGCGCCTACAAGGAGAGCAAACAGGCCATAACAGAAGGACACATGTAGCCCACATAGGGGTCACCCCTGGAACATTGAGAACTGAGGAAAGCACACTGCAGGCCTCCTAAGCCATCACTTACATAAGGTCACCTATCCAAGAGCAGGAGACATAGCTGACCTACCTAATACGTAGACACAAGCACAGGGAAAGAGGCAAAATGAGGAGGCAAAGGAATACATTCCAAGTAAGGGAACAGGACAAAACCCCAGAAAAGGAACTAAATAAAACAGAAATGAGCAACCTACCCGACAGAGAGTTCAAACAAAGAGTGTTAAGGATGCTCACTGATCTGGGGAGAAGAATAGATGAACTCAGTGAGAAAGTCAACAAAGAAATGGAAGATATAAAAAAGAACCGATCAGAAATGAAGAATACAATACTGGAAATGAAAAGTTCACTAGAGGAACTCAAAAGCAGAGTAGAGGATATAGAAGAATAGATCTGTGAGCTGGACGAAAGACTAGAAGAAATTACCCAAGCTGAACAGGTAAAAGAGAAAAGAATTAAAAAGAGTGAGGACAGTCTAAGGGACCTCTGGGACAACATCAAGCGCACTAACATCCGTGTTATAGGTGTCCTGGAAGGAGAAGAGTGAGACAAAGGGGCAGAGAATCTATTTCAAGAAATAATAGATGAAAACTTCCCTAAGCTAACGAAGGAAACAGACATCCAGGTACAGGAATCACAGAGAGCCCCAAACAAGATAAACCCAAAGAGGCCCACACCAAGACACATCATAATCAAAATGTACAGAATTAGGGCCGGCCCCGTGGCTTAGCGGTTAAGTGCGCGTGCTCCGCTGCTGGCGGCCCGGGTTCAGATCCCGGGCGTGTACTGACGCACCGCTTCTCTGGCCATGCTGAGGCTGCGTCCCACATACAGCAACTAGAAGGATGTGCAGCTATGACATACAACTATCTGCTGGGGCTTTGGGGGAAAAAATAAAAAAAATAAAATTACAAAATGTACAGAATTAAAGATAAAGAGAGAATCCTAAAAGCCGCAAGAGAAAGTCAAGTTACATACAAAGGGAACCCCATAAGGCTTTCAGCTGACTTCTCAGCAGAAACCTTACAGGCTAGAAGAGAGTGGCACGATATATTTAAAGTGCTAAAAGGAAAAAACTTACAGCCAAGAATACTCTACCCAGCAAGGTTATCATTCAAAATGGAAGGAGAGATCAAAAATTTCCCAGACAAGCAAAAATTAAAGGAGTTTGTCACCAAGAAACCAGTGCTACAAGAAATGTTAAAGGGACTGATTTAAGGGGAAAAGAGAAGACCACAAATAGGAAAAATTATCTATTTCCATGATAAGAGGGTAAAAAGAGGTTACATATGATATGAAAAACATAAAAGGAGGGAGGAGGGGAGTTAAAGAGTAGAGCTTTCAGACAGAGGTCAAAGTAAAGAGACCATCAATTCTATATAGAAGAAGAAAGGAACAGAGAAGGACTACTAAAAACTGAGAAAAAAAAAAGTTAAAAAATGGCAGTAAGTACATACTTATCAATAGCTACTTTAAACGTCAATGGACTAAATCCTCCAATTAAAAGGCATAGGGTGGCTGATTGGATAAAAAAACAAGACCCATAAATATGCTGCATACAAGAGACACACTTCAGACCTAAAGACACTCATAAACTGAAAGTGAAGGGATGGAAAAAGATACTCCAAGCAAATGGCAATGAAAAGAAAGCTGGGGTAGCAGTACTCATATCGGACAAAATAGACTTTAAAACAAAAACTGTAAAGAGACAAAGAAGGGCATTACATAATGATCAAGGGAACAATCCAACAAGAGGATATAACACTTGTAAATATCTACACACCCAATGTAGGTGCACCTAAATATATAAAGCAATTATTAACAGACATAAAAAGAGAAATAGACAGTAATACAATAATAGTAGAGGACTTTAACACTCCACTTACACCAACGGATAGATCATCCAAACAGAAGATCAATAAGGAAACATTGGCCTTAAATGACGCACTAGAACAGATGGACCTAGTAGATATATACAGAGCATTTCATCCAAAAACCGAAGAATACATGTTCTTTTCAAATGCACATGGAACATTCTCTAGGATTGATCACATATTAGGCCACAAAACAAGTCTCCACAAATTTAAGAAGATTGAAATAATACCAAGCATCTTTTCTGACCACAATGGTAGGAAACTAGAAATCAACTATAGGAAGAAAATCAGAAAAGCCACAAATACGTGGAGATTAAACAAAATGCTACTGAATAATGACTGGGTCAACGAAGAAATCAAAGAAGAAATCAAAAAATACCTGGAGACAAATGAAAATGAAAATACAATATGCCAGAATTTATGGGATACAGCAAAAGCGGTTCTAAGAGGGAAGTTTATAGCAATACAGGCCTATCTCAATAAACAAGAAAAATCTCAAATAAACAATCTAACAATGCACCTAAAGGAACTGGAAAAAGAAGAACAAACAAAGCCCAAAATCAGTAGAAGAAGGGAAATAATAAAAATCAGAGCAGAAATAAATGAAACAGAGACTAAAAAATCAATAGAAAAAATTAATAAAACCAAGAGCTGGTTCTTTGAAAAGATAAACAAAATTGACAAACCTTTAGCTAGATTCACCAAGAAAAAAAGAGAGAAGGCAGAAATAAGTAAAATCAGAAATGAAAGAGGAGAAATTACAACAGACACCTCAGAAATACAAAATATTATAAGAGAATACTATGAAAAGCTATATGCCAAATAATTAGACAATCTGGAAGAAATGGATAAATTCTAAGAATCATACAACCTTCCAGTACTGGATCAAAAAGAAGTAGAGAATTTGAATAGACCAATCACGAGGAAGGAGATCGAAACAGTAATTACAAACCTCCCCAAAAATAAAAGTCCAGGACCAGACAGCTTCTCTGGTGAATTCTACCAAACATTCAAAGAAGACTTAATACCGATCCTTGTCAAACTCTTCCAAAAAATTGAAGGGGGGGGGGTCCCTAACTCATTCTACGAAGCCGACATTACCCTGATACCAAAACCAGACAAGGACAACACAAAAAAAGAAAATTACAGGCCAATATCACTGATGAACATCGATGCAAAAATCCTCAACAAAATACTAGCAAATCGCATACAACAATACGTTAAAAACATTATACACCATGATCAAGTGGGATTTATTCCAGATATGCAGGGATGATTCAACATTCGCAAATCAATCAACGTAATACACCACATTAATAAAATGAAGAATAAAAATCACATGATCATCTCAATAGATGCACAGAAAGCATTTGACAAGATACAGCATCCATTTATGATAAAAACTCTGAATAAAATGGGTATAGAAGGAAAGTACCTCAACATAATAAAAGCCATATATGAGAAACCCACAGCTAATATCATCCTCAATGGTGAAAAACTGAAAGCTATCCCTCTAAGAACAGGAACCAGACAAGGATGCCCACTGTCACCACTCCTATTTAACATAGTACTGGAAGTCCTAGCCAGAGCAATCAGGCAAGAGACAGAAATAAAAGGGATCCAAATTGGAAAGGAAGAAGTGAAACTGTCACTATTTGCAGATGACATGATTTTATATATAGAAAAACCTAAAGAATCCACCAGAAAACTTTTAGAAGTAATAAACATATATGGTAAAGTTGCAGGATACAAAATCAACATACAAAAATCAGTTGCATTTCTATACACTAACAAGGAAGTAGCAGAAAGAGAAATTAAGAATACAGTCCCATTTACAATTGCAACAAAAAGAATAAAATACCTAGGAATAAACTTAACCAAAGAGGTGAAAGATCTGTACATGGAAAACTATAAAACATTGCTGAAAGAAATTGAAGAAGACACAAAGAAATGGAAAGATATTCCGTGCTCTTGGATTGGAAGAATTAACATAGTTAAGATGTCCATACTTCCTAAAGCAATCTATAGATTCAATGCAATCCCTATCAAAGTTCCAACAACATTTTTCACAGAAATAGAACAAAGAATCCTAAAATTTATATGGAACAACAAAAGACCCCGAATAGCTAAAGGAATTCTGAGAAAAAAGAACAAAGCTGGAGGTACCACACTCCCTGTTTTCAAAATATACTACAAAGCTATAGTAACCAAAACAGCATGGTACTTGCACAAAAACAGACACACAGGTCAATGGAATAGAATCGAAAGCCCAGAAATTAACCCACACATCTATGGACAGCTAATCTTTGACAAAGGAGCCAAGAACATACGATGGAGAAAAGAAAGTCTCTTCAACAAATGGTGTTGCGAAAACTGGATAGCCACATGCGAAAAAATGCAAGTAGACCCTTACCTTACACCATATACAAAAATTAACTCCAAATGGATTAAAGACTTGAATGTAAGACCTGAAACTATGATACTTCTAGAAGAAAACATAGGCAGTACGCTCTTTGACATTGGTCTTAGCAACATATTTTCAAGCACCATGTCTGACCGGGCAAGAGAAACATTAGAAAAAATAAACAAATGGGACTACATCAAACTAAAAAGCTTCTGCACAGCAAAGGAAACCATCAACAAAACGAAAAGACAACCTAACAATTGGGAGAAGATATTTGCAAACCATACTTCCGAGAAGGGCTTAATCTCCAAAATATATAAAGAACACATGCATCTCAACAACAAGAAAACTACCGACCCAATTAAAAAATGGGCAAAAGACCTGAACAGACATTTCTCCAAAGAAGATATACAGATGGCCAACAGACACATGAAAAGATGTTCAAAATCATTAACTATCAGGGAAATGCAAATCAAAACTACAATGAGATATCACCTCACGCCCGTCAGAATGGCTATAATTAACAAGACAGGAAACAACATATGTTGGAGAGGATGTGGAGAGAAGGGAACTCTCATACACTGCTGATGGGAGTGCAAACTGGTGTGGCCACTATGCAAAACAGTATGGAGATTCCTCAAAAAACCAAGGATAGAACTACCATATGATCCAGCTATTCCACTGCTGGGTATTTATCCAAAGAACTTGAAAACACCAATGCATAAAGATACATGCACCCCTGTGTTCACTGCAGCATTATTCACAATAGCCAAGACTTGGAAGCAACCTAAGCGCCCATCAAGGGACGAATGGATAAAGAAGCTGTGGTATATATACACAAGGGAATACTACTCAGCCACAAGAAACGATGAAATCCAGCCATTTGTGACAACATGGATGGACACTGAGGGTATTATGCAAAGTGAAATAAGTCAGAGGGAGAAGGTCAAATACCGTATGATTTCCCTCATTAAGTAGTAGATAATAACAACAACAAACAAACACATAGAGACAGAGATTAGATTGGTGGTTACCAGAGGGGAAGGGAGGAGGGAGGAGGGCGAAAGGGATAATTCGGCACATGTGAGTGGTGATGGGTTGTAATTAGTATTTGGGTGGTGAACATGATGTAATATGCAGAAATAGAAGTATAATGATGTACACCTGAAATTTATACAATGTTATAAACCAATGTTACTGCAATAAACAAAAAATTTTTAAAAAAAAATCTTAAATAAAGACAGGATCACACCCCACGCTTATATAACTCAGCCTCACTTGTCTTATTCTAATCCTGGCCCTGCCAGAGGTGAGTAGACAGCAGGAATCTACTACAACCCCTAGGACAAGGGACAAAGGGAAGACAAGTGTTACTGGAGCCCAGGACAAAAGCTGAGCCTGTCCCACAGGATCTGGAGCCATAGAGGAGACAGCCACTGCAGAGATGCCATGGGAGACAAAGAGAGGAAGAAATACCATGGCTTATCCCTTCCTCCTACCTTCCAGTCTCCCATCAGTGCCTCCCATTGGCCAAATTCAGCTGTCAGTCCACTGATGCGGGAGCCTGGGAACCATGGTCTGCAAGAAGGCGAGGGATGGATCTGAAGCCAAATAGGCCCAGGATGGCCCAGGTGCTGAACTCAGTGCCTCTCCCACCTAAGGGCTCAGAAATGTGAGGACAGTGTTCCCCTGAGCCTGATTTCTAGAGGGAAATGGTCCTATGTATTTGAGACTACCTATGTATTGAGACTGTAAACGATTACAGATGGTGGTGCCAGGCAATGTATCCCAAAAGGAAGCAAGATTTTGTCCCATATATGTCACCTCTTATGTCATTCTCCACATAGTGGGAGAATGCATGCACATCTCCACGCATAATGGGTAGTGACAAAGACAAGAATAAATGATGACTTCTACCCTCTCGGGGTTCATGAAGTTACCAATCAGAACTGCCCAAAACGGAGCCCCTTTTAGAACATGAAATGGGAGAGACACACTTGAAGAGAGGATGTGCCAACAGGATGCAGACTCCTCAAATGCTTGTTCTCAGGACCCTCAGTTCTCAGATGGAGGTGGTGAGGGGGAGGAGGCGGGAGGGAAGGGAATTCTCCAGCTAGAGCAGAATTTTCCATCTGGCAGTTGCCACAGGATCAGGGAAAGAGGGTAGGATAAGAGGAGGGCGGAGAAAAAGTGAAATTGGAAATGGTTGCCATGTGGAGAGCACAGGACAGGAACGTGGGGGTTGGAGGTAGGACGAGTTTGAATCCCGTTTCTGCCTTCAACTGGAATGTGTGACCTTGGGCAAGTGGCTGAACCTTCCTCAGCCTCGGTGCATCAGTAGAATGAAGGTAATCACAGAACCTGGCTCAAAGGGCTGTTGTGTCGGTTGAACAAAATTATGTAGGTGAAAAACTTAGGGATCCTGGCTCAGAGCAAATACTCAAGAACTGGCAACTGATACTAGCTTTTATTATTATTGTTGCTATTGTTGTTATTTTCATTAGAGTTGAAGACAAAGATGGAGGTTTCCACTGCAGGAGGTATTACAATAGTTTAATGGTGGCTGGGACATACAGGATAGTATATTCAGTGATTTTTGAACTCGGGGCCCAAGTTCAGTGGTAGAGTGGGTTTCATCAATAAGGAAGGATTTCAGTTTCCCTCGGGTAGTATCACTCAGACACAGACGTAGACATAGATATAGACATGAATGAGGATGAGGATGTAGGTGTAGATGCAGATGTAGGTGCAGATGTAGATTTAGGTGTAGATGTAGGTGTAGGTGTAGATGTAGACGTAGGTGTAGGTGTAGGTATAGGTGTAGATGTAGTTGTAGGTATAGGGGTAGATGTAGGTGTAGGAAGAGATGTAGGTGTAGGTGTAGATATAATTGTAGATGTAGATGTAGGTGTAGGTGTATATGTAAGTGTAGGTGTAGATATAGATGTAAATGTAGGTGTAGATGTAAATGTAGGTGTAGATGTAGGTGTAGGTAGATATACATATGGCTACACTTTACATAAAGTACATACTTTAAAGACTCATGGTAAGTGCTAAACAAAACTAGATCTAAAATACAGTTATGTGTACCTCTCATGCACGATTATGACCAATTCTCACTTCAAATTAGGTGTTCACTGAGCAAACACTATGTTCCAGGCACAGCAGTAGGCACTACAGGGGAGGGATAGAAATAAGAACAAGACATGGTTGAGACCTCCAAAAGCCCCCTATATTATAGGGGAAACAGACATTTGCAAAAATAAAAATATTTCTCCCTAAGGCAAGGAATGACTAAGTTCAACTTTGAAGTCTTCCTGGAGAAAGCAGCATTGACCTGGGTCTTATTCAACAAGCTTATGAGATGAGAACAATGGAGGCTGGGATCCAAAGGACATCCTGCCTTTCTTTCTGTGGGGAGAGTGGAGATGCCTGGCCCTGGAGGTATTTTCCTTCCATTGTTTTAAGAATATTATTAGAGTTGTTCTCAGCAGGAGGTGGGTACCTCCAAAGCTATCACTAAATAATATTTTTAATGTTTATCCACAGTGTAGTGTATATCAGTACTTCATTCCTTTTTATGGTTGGATAATATTCCATTACATGGATTTTTTTTTTTTTTTACCCATTTTGTTTTTCCATTCGTCAGTTGACGGACATTTGAGTTGTTTTCCCCTTTTGGCTATTATGAATAATGCTGCTATGAACATTCACATATAAGCTCTTATTTGAACACCTGTTTAATTCTTTTTGGTATTTACCTCGGAGTGAAATGATGGGCCATGTTGTCATTCTATGTTTAACTTTTTGAGGGGCCATCTAATACATTCTTTTTTTTTTTTTTTTTATAATTTTATTTATTTATTTTTCCCCCAAAGCCTCAGTAGATAGTTGTATGTCACAGCTGCACATCCTTCTAGTTGCTGTATGTGGGACACGGCCTCAGCATGGCCAGAGAAGGGGCACGTCGGTGCGCACCCGGGATCCGAACCCGGGCCGCCAGCAGCGGAGCGCGAGCACCCAACCGCTAAGCCACGGGGCCGGCCCTAATACATTCTTAACAACCGCCAGAGGAATAGTTTCTCCTTCCAGAAAAAAACAGAAAAGTACTGGGATTGAGTCTCATTGGCCCATCTTGGGTCACATGTCCATCTTTGAACCAATCATGTGGGCAGGAAAATGAATACCATGATTGATGATGGTGTGTCCACCTCTTCAGTAAGAAAAGCTCTCCACCCAAACCACATGGATTGAAGAGGGGCGATAGGTGGTTTATTCAAAGTAAAATCAAAGTGGTGTTAACAGAAGAGGAGGGAAAAAGATATTGGAAGACAAAAACAAGAAGTTTCAACCTCACCAAGGAAGCAATAACATAACTGCTTTTGATCATAATATAGGAATGTGTGATGGACATTTGTAGCGCACTTAATTTATGTCAGGCACTATTCTAAGTGTTTTTGCAGAGAGTATTAGTATCCCCATTGCACAGATGAGAAAAATGAGGCTCAGACAGGCTAAGTAACTGGTCCAAGCTCACCCTGTTAGAAAGTGTTTGAGACGGGACTTGAACCTAAGTCTCTCCAACACCAAAGCTCCTATCCTTCCCCATTCACCGTGCTGGTGCCTTACTGAGTCAAAGGCATCAGGCATGAAAGAATCTGGATGACTGCTTGGTGGATGTCTTAATAGTCACTGTGCTAGTTACCAAAGTCTGCATATTCATGTGCACAGATATACTCACACACATTTCCCAATGGCATGAATTGAATGGACATAACCTTCTATCTCCCATCACACAGCACACAAAGCCAAAGTAAAACATATTCTTCTTTTTCCTCATTAAAATTAAGGACTATGTCCCTTATTAGCCAGTGGATCTCTAAAAATGGTCAGAACTCCAGAATTCCCCTTGGGAACCCTCTCCACTGCACAAAGGAAATAGTCATCTCTTCAAAGAATGTGCAAATTAAACATCATCATCAAAGCTCCCCAGGTCCAGCAGAAGTGGAACTTCAGTTGTTAAGCTGTACTCCTTTTCTTGAACATCAAAACATTTTTCCCTAAAGCATTTAATTTGATTCAACCGCAAAGGTTTGTTTTTCAGTAATGGCAGAGATCTGCTGATCTTTCTGTACTCTGGGTGAAATCTCAGTCCTGTTGTTAACATGGTACCTTGTCTCCCTCCTCTGTCTGAGCTGGGAACCAGAAGAAACCTTTACAATGACAGTCTCATAATAGGATTGTATTTTTTCTGCACATTACATCTCAGGGGATCATTGTCATTTGTCTCCTGCAAATGACAAATCAGCTTCTCTGGGCTCCCTAGTTGCTTGGTAAGAAATTTTACTGCACAGCTTGTCTCCAATATGTTTTATAATTGTAGCAGAAATCCAATGTTAATAGAGCTGTCTGGCTAAAGAGGTGCATGAGCCCTTCTGTATCCACATCAGCACCCCATTGGCTTGAAAGCATATCTGATGTTTCTTCATTCTGATGAAATTTTTCATATATACATAAAAATAAGAATCATATTTAATCACACAATAATATGAGTCTCCAGAAAAAAATAATCAGCCTGTTTATTCTCCACTAGACATTTTATAGCTTCCTACCTCTGTAATTTTCTACGTGCTCTTTACTTTTCTCTGAAATACCCCTCTCCTTATCTCCGTGTATCCAAATATATCCTTCAGTTGTCTTCTGAGACCACTCTAGCTTAGAATGATTTCACCCTCCAGTGGCCTTTTACTGTACCTTCCATTTGGCAGTTAATCATGAACTTCCTTGTGATATGGCCTGTATTCTTCAACTGAATTGTTTTAACTATTCACATTCATCCTCAGGACCTGGGCCCTAGTTCTAACCTTACCCTGATTTAGAGGAAAATGGGTTGTTGGTGGGCAAACCAATTGATTAAGAAGGCTGGGAATTCTCCCTTCCTCTCCTGCCACTCCCTCCAACCTCCACTCATTCCTCAACCACCTTGCTGGATATTCTATATATCTATGAAAGCTCCAAATAATCGCTCACATCAACTACAGACATCAAGAGCTCTTGAGGATATTGAAAATAATTCCATGAATTCTGAGGAGATAAGCCAAGCAGGAAAGGAATGAAGGTCAATTAATAATAAAGACAGTGAATAGATGACGTTAACCTTGTGTGAGGATAACGGCTTTACCTCACAAAGTGTAAAAACAACTCTCTGGGTAGCTGTCCATGGTTCTGAAACTTCTGCAGCCATGGGCAACTTACCACCAATCATTGCCTTCACCCTTAACTCCCTAACTGCAGCTACCATCGATTCTAGTCATGTGACCTGACCCCTTACTTAGCCCAACTTCAGCTAAAATGTTTTCTGGACAATTTGTGTCCCAGATCAGCAGTCTTGGGAAGCAAAGGTAGTTAAAAGAATGGACTCAGGAGTCAGACTGTTTGGGTTTGAAGCTCAGATTCACCATATAAAGGAAGCTACTTAATGTCACCTGTAAATTTGGGATAGTAGTACTATGTGCTTCATGGGGTTGTTGAAAGAATTAAATGAGAAAATATATATAAGACCCTAGCAGAGTCCCTGACATACAGAAATTTCTCAGTGAATTTAGCCTTTGTTATGATGGTTATGTCTCGGATCCTTAACTATCTGCAAGGTATTGAAAAAAAGGAACTGAATCGTTTCCTTCATGATACCCTCTAGTGGCTATAGGGTAATAGGATGGGCAGAAGCTTTGAAGTAATTGAGACTGAGTCCAAATCCTGCCTCCACAACATACTAGCTGCATGATATTAAGCAACTTACTTAAATCTTCTGAGCCTCCTTTTTCTACTTTATAAAGTGGAGTAAATGATATCAATTTTTCAGAGTTGTAAATATTCTAGAGGGTGTATGTAAATGGTTGGATTAAAATATGTTTGCAACAAACAGATCATCGTGTTTATGGCTATGAATTTGAGAAGACTGCAAGAAGATGTTATTATTTCTGCTCATCTATCACCGACAGTCTGTAAGAGTCGGGAGTATATATTAAGGACAAGCAGTAAGGATTTGGTGCTTTATCCTGGGAGGTCCATTTCTCTGAGAGGGCTCTATGACATTCCTTTGTATGTGAATCAATTATTTAAGATGGTTACAGTCTTAGTCATCAACTCAATTTTCTTACAAAGAAGGGAATTTCATGTAGAGAAATTCTGATGTTACCTCTGCATCATTAATCTAGCTGTGTAACATGGGTAACATAGGTCAAAATGGGACTCAAGAAAGACTATAAATGATTCTGTCTGGGAAAAAAAATTACCTTTCTAACTGTGGATCAGGTGCTATCATTGTATTCAATACTCAGCATGTTGAATCTGAGTACTCCCACTCATTAAGACAGTTTTGGAGAAAATCTGGAGACTGTCAAAAACACATTTGTAGATTACAACTCCTGGAATCATTCCCATGCAGATAAATCCCTCCCAAGATACCTTCTCTAGGAAACAGTCCTTTGGAGGCTGAAGGAATAACTGTCCATTGTACTTCATAGTTCCAGCTATGTGTTAATTAGGACCTGATGGAAAAGGGTAAGAAAAATTAGGACAAAACATTTTCTCTTCTTGGTAGACTATATGGCAAGTGCAGAAGCTTGTGGTTCAGCACAGGATGTTATTTTTCCATCTAGGGCACACCCCTCCATTTATCAAGCTTGATCTAAAGAATGAAGAGATTTTAAAGAGATAGGCCTCGGGCCGGCCCCGTGGCTTAGTGGTTAAGTGCGTGCACTCTGCTGCTGGCGGCCCGGGTTCGGATCCCGGGCGCGCACTGACACACCGCTTCTCCGGCCACGCTGAGGCCGCGTCCCACATACAGCAACTAGAAGAATGTGCAGCTATGACATACAACTATCTACTGGGGATTTGGGGGGAAAAAATAAATAAATAAAATCTTTAAAAAAAAAATAAAAATAAAAAAAATAAAGAGATAGGCCTCAAACAGGGGTGCTCTCCTGAAAAATCAACCTTTCCTCTGGTCTGTGGGAAGCATGGCACCATTTTCTGCCCACAGTCTGCTCAGCTCCCAGAGTCCTTGTCCCAATGATGAGTAGAACTTACAAACCTAAGGTTTCAAATGCCTAAGATACCAGGGAGGTACGATATTGGGAAGCTGCCCCCCAAAATATCTTCTGCTGCTTTTATCACTCTGAGAGTAGCTGAAAAACTCCAAAACATGTTCTCAGAAGGCAATATTAGGCATGCAGTCTACCAATATGCCACCAAATACCAAAACTTATTTCTAAAATTCCACAGTGGTTTGGGGAGAAGCAGAAACCAAATTTTAATGGAAAGGAGTCTAGTAAGGGGGTTAAGAGCATGGACCTGGGTTCACATCCCATCACTGCCACATCCTGGCTATGTTGAGTGACTTACTTCTCCATAGCTCAGCCTCCTCCACTGTTAAATGGGAATAATATCACCTACGTTACAGAGTTTTAATGGCATTAAACTATGTAATCCATATAAGGTGCTTAGCCCAGAGCCAGAAAATGGTAAATATTCAATAAATTGTTTATAGAAACATTTTAAGTGCATGATCTCATTGAATATCACAACCCTACGAAGTAGGTATTGCATTTCTCCTCCATTTTGTCACCATGTAAACTGAGACGTAGAAAGGAAAGTGAATTTGCTTTGGATCCTACAACTAGGAATTGGCAAAGCCATGATTCAAACCAAGGTCAGTCTGACCCAGACAACCTTAGCTAATTTAATAAACTGTCAGTGCAAGAGACTCAAGCCCTTTGTAACCCCTGACCCTAGTTACACCATCCTCACTGAGGCATAGATTCAGCCACATGAATGAGCCGACGGAAGAACTGCTCTGACCTCTAAGTTGCAAAACAGAAACAATTATTAAAATTTTATAAAGTCACACCCCATACAACCAAATCACCTTCATGCAAAATTCAACCCATTCAACAAAAAGGCCTCCAGGTTCCTAAAATTGCAAATGTAAAATTGTGTATATTCATAAAATCAAGATCCTAGGGGATGGGGTTTGGTGGACTGCCAAGTTCATGTCCCCTTCGTTGCACAGCTCTGAAGAAGGCAAGAAGGAGAAATGAACACACACTGACGGAGCACCTAAGTGTCAGGCCTTGTGTCACCTGTTTTATAGGTCTTATCACTTCATCCAAACAACACTAAGACATAAGGATTATTAGCCCCATTTCACCAGTGAGTAAACTGAGGGTCAGAGAGGTTAAGTGACTTGCCCAAGATCACTCTGAAGAAAAGCTGGCATTAAAACTCAGATTTGTCTAAACCCAGCACCATCTCAGGGACACTATTCACATAGTCTATGATGGAACTGGTGACCCTGGAGAGGGCCCAAAAGCTCCTTCCAGTACAGCCCACTCAAATTTCCCAGAGGCAGCATTCTTTGAGAAAAAAATAAATTAACTAATCAATGGCATTGGTGCCATCACTGAGACCTGGGTGGGCATGAAGTCTCAGAAATAGAAACCCTTTCCTAGAAACGTTGTCTTCACTCCATGTCTCCTGACTCTAGTTAACAATTCTGAATAAAGTAGAAGCTTCTTTTTTATCCTTGTTAAGCAATATGCTCTTCTCTGTAACTCCTATGTCCTAACCCATTCTGAGCCTTGCCTGAGTGTTAATTTTCTTTCCCTGTGATCTTTATGCCTTTAGAAATTACAACACACTGAACATGAGGTTTAATCATTGAAAGAGAGTGTGCTAGGGAAAAAGTTATACCTGAGGATTTGCCAATGCAAAGGACAGACAGATACCACGTAGTAGGACAATACCTTTTGCTAAAGCTGTAGGATTATGGTAGAATTGCAGTTAAATAAATTATACCATGCCAGGGAAAATATATCATGTCTTTTTGCATAAACCTGCTTTCCAGTGGCTTATTAAGTTAGCTCAAAAAGTTTTTCTCTGGGATAAAACCTGGTTTGCAAAATACTGTTAAATTATGCATCCTATAAGAGCACCAGTCTGTCTTCCTAGCATTTACCAAACTAAAATCCTTTCCATTTTTAATTAAAGCAACTTTACTTTTCGTATAATGCTAAGGTGACCTCTTCTATATTGGGAATTTGCAATTGGGAACATTTTTAGGGGAAAAAAGATATTAAATTATCAAGCATGTAGAGTTTCACTTCCACCTAGGATGGAGAAAGCTGGAAGGAGTTTCACTCCCACCCTAACAACAAGAAAAATTCAGATAAACTCAAAATCCTAACTTTTCTCAAATACATCCAAAAGCCGAGGTCACAGGGCAACCAAGTAGCCCGAACTCCAGTGAAAGACAGGCTCCTCCAAGGATCATCTGTGGTGGAGCATGAGACGAAGAGACAAGTGGCTAAGAATTCAACTAAAATTTTTAACAAATTGCTAAATGCCAAGTGTGAGCTAGCAGAAGATTATAGAACCCCTCAGAGTCACAGATACAAGGGAAGTTTGCACACACTCAGCCTCTTCTCCGTGGACCTGCAGTGGGTGCTTGGGAGAAAGACCAAAAGCAGACTGGGATACTGGAAAGAGCCTTCCTCGGTGGTACATCCTAATGTGCTGCTGGGTAAACGGAAAAGCCCTCACCCAGACCCTTCTCCCCAGCAGAAGTAAAACCCCAAGATGATGGGAGCGAGGCAGCAAACCAGGGCACAGGTGGAGACCCACCGCAGCAGGAGAGAGGGCAGAAGAAAAATATCCTTTACCCCTGGGGGAGGGGCATGAAACAGCTACAGGACAATAAAGGGACCCGTTTACCAATAAGACACAACAATCCCAAATGTGTACATACATGAAAAATGAGTTTCAGGGGCCAGCCTTGTGGCATAGTGGTTAAGTTCCTGCTCTCCACTTGGGCAGCCCAGGGTTCGCAGTTTCAGATCCCAGATGCTGACCTACACACCACTCATCAAGCCATGCTGTGGTGGCAACCCACATACAAAATCGAGGAAGATGGGCACAGATGTTAGCTCAGGGCCAATCTTCCTCAGGAAAAAAAAATAGAAAAAAAGAAACAAAAAGTCTGAGCATATGTCAGCAAGTAACAAAAATAACTAGCAGCATCTACTGTGTGCCGTGAGCTTTTTCATTATTTGTATTATACATCATCTTTTATTTATACATCATCTTCATCCTCACATATCCTATGAAATGGGTATCCTCTAATCCCCGCTTTACAGATGAGGAAAGCAAGGCTCAGAGAGACTGAGTAATCTGCCCAAGGTCACACAGCATATAGAAATTGTAGTCAGGAGTTGGACGTGATTCTGTCAGGCTCTAAAGCCACACTTTGTCTTTTATAAAGCTATCGTCAGAATGAAGAGCCCAGTGGTTAAGTACTCAGCCTCTGAAGTCAAGCTGTCTTTAAACCCCAGCCACGCCACTCATTGGCTGTGCAACGTTTTTTGTTTGCTAGGGCTGCCATAACAAAGTGCCACAAACTGGGTGGATTACAAACAACAGAAATTTATCATCTCACAGCTCTGAAGTTCCAAAATCAAGGTGCGATGGCCGAGCTGGTTCCTTCTGGGGGCTGTAAGAGAGAAATCCATTCCATGTCTTGCCTGTTTCTAGTGATATCTGGCAATCTCTGGCATTCCTTGGCTGACTGAAGCATCACCCCAATCTCTGCCTCCCTCTTCACATGGAGTACTTCCTGCATGCATGTCTGGGTCCATACTTCCCGTTTTCATATGGACACCAGTCATATCGGATTAGGACCCTTCCTAATGACGTCATCTGAACTAATTATATCCGCAACAACCCTATTTCCAAATACAGTCACATTCGGAGGTACTGGGTGTTAAGACTTCAACATATGAATTTGGCAGGGGGACACAATTCAACCCATAACAGCCACCACTGGCAATAACTTTTCCTCTCTGTGTTTATTCGTCTCTCAAATTGACTCTTACAGGGTCGGGAGGATTAAAAGAATTAACATATACAAAGTATCTAGAACAGGGGTCAGCAAATCATCACCCAAGGGCCATATACAGCCTGCCACCTGTTTGTGCACCACCAGCAATGGTTTCTATATTTTTAAAGAGTTGAAAAAAATCAAAAGCAGAAGAATATTTCATGACACATAAAAAAATGAAATTTGAATTTCAGTGTCCATAAATAAAGTTTTATTGGAACTCAGCCATGCCCATTCACTCACATCCTGTCTGGTTATTTTTACACTCCAGGAGCAGAGTTGAGTAGTTGCAGTTCTTACAGAGACCATATGGGCACAAGGCCTAAAATATATAGTCCTTTACGGAAAACACTTGCCAACGACTAACCTAGAAGGTTACCTAGTATGTAGTAAGAACTACATACTAATAATATTAATAAATATTGCTTTTTTCTATATTTTTTCTCCTTTTCTTTCATCCTCTGCAATCCTTTTTGTAGCAAGGAGAATTTTCAACTCACGTGAGAGAGGATGTCCCCACCCACAGCCAGCTCTGTGTGCCTGGGGGGCCCCAATCCCCCCCTGAACTGGCTGGTTTCCTCCACAGGTGCTCGTCAGCTGCTTCTCTGGCCCGAATCAAGTCCAGGCCAGTAAACTCGCGTCTCTCCCGCTTGTCTCAGCAATTTCTTTTCCCCCACTGCACAAGGTCCCCAAAGTTCCAATGGGTCCAAAGGTGAGCACTTCCAAACCTTAAATTATTTACATCCCAGAAACTCAAGGGCTTTTTCTCCCTTTCAATCATGTCAGCCTTTGGCGTCTCCAGCGCAACACTCCTCCTTCCTGTCAGAAGCGCCCGCCTCCTTCCAGCAAATTGTTGGACATTTGCATCTTGAAAAAAGAACTGTGTGCATATTTTTTTCCCTCATTTTTCACTGGCCAAAAAAAGAAGTGAAGCCTCATTTTAGTTAGACGGTCATCCGGGATACCCGGGAGGAAGAGGGCAGAGGAGGATAGAAGTGGACCAGACAGGCACACGCGGGCGGGGGTGTTGGTGGAGAAGAAGGACTATATTCCATGCTGAGTCAGCAAAACCGGCAAGCTTGGAGGAAAATTCGCAGTTCAGATGGGGAGAAGAAACACGTTTTCCTGCAACAAGCTGAAGAGTGGAGAGTTTCATCGCCAACGAGACCACAATTGTTTTGGCTCAACATGTTCATGGCTTCATATTGGATGGCATTTTGTATTCTCTCAATTTCTTCTTCTTTTAAAAATTGTAGGATTTAGGAAGAAAACCAAGTTAGAGGCAGATTAAAGTCTTTAACTCTTAATTAAAGGTTTTACTCAGCCATTCACATCCAGCCACAGAATTTTTCATCCAGACACTCCAGTGGCTGTTGAGGAGAAATGGGAAATTCCAAAAATAAGTCAGTTGCAGGCACGGTCCCTCTGAGGTCAGACCATTGTCCCCAAGGAGGACACAGCTGTTGCTGCTGCTGTTATGCCAGTCAGGCTACAGTCAGACTGGGATGGGGACACAGCCCTGCTGTAAACCTGTGGGGAGAAAATTCTCCCCAAAGACGGCCCCAGTATAGTTCCCAAGTGACCCCAGGTTCTAGAAAAGTCCCTGGCTCTGCAAGTCCCTCTTTCCCTTCATCCTGATCATCCTGCAGTTTTCATGGCCTCACTCAATGGCAACTCCAGCCTCAACTGCTGAGGCCAAAAACCTCAGCATTTTCTCTGACACCTCTCTCTCTGTCTCTCTCTCTTTCATACCCCGCATCCAATCTGTCGACAAATCCTGTCCATTCTACCCACGACTGGGTACGGTGCAAAATGAAAATGCAGGGCCCCTGTCCAAAGGTTATTAAGAATTTCAAGATGGTGACAGCCGAGCATGGAACTGAGCACGGGGTCTTTCTGAGCAAGGGACCTGGTGTGACATCACAGGTCACGTACCCATGAAGCTGGCACGGGTTCTACCTGCAAAAATGTATCTAAAATCTGACCACTTGTCACCCTCTCCACTGCTAACTACCTGGCCTGAGTCCTCCCTTTGCTCCCGTAGTCGATTTGCAGCTTAACAGACAGAGCAAGTCAGGTGACCTCCCTCCTCTGCTCAGAACCCTCCATTGGCTCTTCATTTCCCCCAGAGTAAAAGCCAAAAATCCTTACAAAGGCCGACGAGTCTGTTCGCATCCCCGGGACCTGCCTAGGCTCATCTTTGAGGGTCTCCCTTGCTCAGTTTGCTCCAGCCACACCACATGCCCGACTCTCCTCAAACAAGCCAGGCATGTTCCCTTCTTGTGGCCTTTTCCCACGCTCTTCCCTCTGCCCAGAATCTCTTTCACCGCTTGTGCACCCTGTAGACGCTCTCTCTCACATCCTTTAAGTCTTGTTCATTCAACAAATATTTATTGAGCACTTATGATGTGCCAGACACTGTCCTAGGCCAGATGGTTGGACTCAGCATTTCTCTGATCATTACTGAGGTAGAGCATCTTTTCATAAACTTATTGGCTGTTTTATAGCTATTTTTCTGAATATTTGGGGGTTTTTTATTTTTTATTTTCAATAGACCAATTTAATATTTTTTTAAACAGCTTCATTGAGATATCTTTTACATATAAAATTGTCTGTATTTAAAATGTACAACTTGATGTTTTGACATATATATACATTGTGAATATATACACAATGTGTATATATACCTCATAATCAAGCTAATTTTAACATATCCATCACCTCCACATAGTTACCATTGTGTGTGTGTGTGTGTGTAGTGAAAAGATTTACGATCTATCCTCTTTGCAAATTTCAAGTATAAACTACAGTAGTGTTAACTATCATCACCATGCTGTGACATTAGATCTCCAGAACCTATTCATTCTACATAACTGAAACTTTGTACCCTTTAACCAACACCTCCCCATTTCCCCCACCTCCCCACCCCACCCCAGGTAACCACCATTCTACTCTCTACTTCTGAGTTTGACTATTTTAGACTCCACATGTAACTGAGATCACACAGTATTTCTCTATGGAAATTACTTATTGTTTATGTAACAAACACTTATGTGTACTTACTCTGTGCCAGGCATAACTCCAACAACTTTGTGAAAGAGGGACTTGATTATCCCAATTTTAGAAATGAGGAAACTGATGAAGTGACTTAATCAAGATCATACACCCATTTTTCTATTAGATAGCAGATCTTTATCATATTGATTTGTAGGAACTTTTTATATATAATGGCTATTATCCATTTGTGTGATATATATTCTACTGTCTGCTTAACAGAGGAAAGACTCACCATGTTGCCTCCAACTATCCTTGTATCATGCTTTCTATCCACTGAGCTACACACACTAACTAGCAAGAACATTTTATTTAACCTGTCTTAGTTATCTGTTACTGTGTAACAAATTATTTCTCTCTCCCCACAAAAAATTAACAGCTTAAATCTCAAACATTTATTATCTCACACATATTCTATGAGTTAGGGATTTAGGAGCAGCTTAGCTGGGTAGTTCTGGCTCAGGATCTCTCAGGAAGTTTCAGTCAAACTGTCAGCCAGGCTGAGGTTGTCTCAAGATTCAAATGAGGTAGAAAATCCACTTCCAAGCTCACTCACATGTTTGTTGGCAGGCCTCAGTTTTTCACTGGCTTTTGGCCACAGGCCTCATTTCCTCACCACATGGGCTGCTCCATAGGCCTGCTCACACCATGGCAGCTGGCTTCCCCTTGAGTGAGTGATCCAAGAGAGAGGGAGATGGAGACAGCATCCAAGATGGAAGCCACAACCTTTTATAACCTATATCAGAAACGACATCCCATCACTTCTGCTATTTGCTCTTGGTCACACAGACCAACCCTGGTACAATATGGGACAGTATTGCCCATGGGTGTGAATACCAGGAGGTGGGATCATTGGATGCCATTTTGGAGAATGGGTACCACACTGTGGGTCTTGCCATTATGATTCTCCATCATTCACTTGCTGTGGAAATGCACACACACTGAATGGCACTTTTGAAGAGGAGAGAGAAACTGAGAGTCTGAAATCTCACAGATGGATTCCCAAAACTACGGGGTTTATGCCTTCCGATACCCCATAAGCCCAAGATTCATATCAGAAGCAAAAGGAAACCTCTGGTTATTTTAAGAAGGAAGAAGTTTCATTTAAAGGATGTTGGGTAGCTTACAGAATCTTCAACAGGCAGTGAAGACATCACAGCTTGTAAGCCCAGCTCTGCCAGCGCTGGACACCAACATTGCCACTAGATCTGCAATTACTGGTGCCTCTAGAATGAGGAAATGGCTGCTTCTCTTTGCCAGAATAAATTCTGCACAATCCTCCTTCTTCACCAGTTTCTGATTCAAAGGTTAGGGCAGGTACATTTGACTGGCAGAGTCATTGATGATTCATTTGATGGGTCTGTGCCCCAGCTGCCAGGGAGACTAGGCAAGCAGGTGCCCCCCATTTTCAGCTTCTGTGCATGGAGGCAAGCCATGCCTCATCATTTGGAAGATTCTCCCAAACATAAGGACTTCAGATTCTGAGCAGCCAAAAAGCGTGGCAAATATCAATGACATCTACAAAATTTGGTCAGTTAGAAAACAGAGCATGTCTACCTGAGCTGGAAAATATCCTAGACATACAACATCTAGAAAGTTCAATGCCCTTATTTTCCAGATGAGGATATTGAGGTCCTAAAAAGAGAATGGAATTACCTGAAGTTACATAAGAAGTAAATGACAAAGGCAAGATGTTTCCTCTTGGCTCCAGGCTCCCATTTACTACCCAGGAGTTCTTCATCTCTTTAGTGGTGGGGATCACTTCAGCAATTTGATGAAGACTATGGGCTCTTTCTCAGGACAATAATTTTTAAGTGAATAAAATAGAACGCATTGGATTACAAAGGAAACTAATTACATTGAACCGTAGTTACAGAAATATTAAAACAAACTTGTAGCAATATATATGCAATACCCATTACTCTTTATCAGCACATTAAGAAAAAAACCTAGCAGTGGGTCTAACCCCTACTGTCATTTCAAAGAAGTGATGAGCCTAAAGGATATTTGAGGATTCTGTAACAATTGTAATGAGATATGAAAATATCTATGATTTCCAGTGATGACAAAGTCACAGGAATTGTTAATTCCATTGTGGTTTGTTGCCTACATTCACAATGGAAGAAATGCTAAAAATCAGTGAGACATTAGTGAAAAAAAAATTTCCCTTCCAAGTTAACTAGTCCTTTATATTCTATCCACAGACCTGCAGGGACTGAGGTTGCCATTCCTGGCTAAGAACTCTGGAAGTATATGACGAATATTCCAACCCGCCCAGCCCTCTGGTTACAGGATGGAAAAGTGGGGCTGTACAAAGTAACCAATAACAGGTTGAAAGGGATCATGAGTGCGGAGTTTCCAAACCAGCCCTCTGGCTTGTAAATAGGTATTGTGTGTGTGGGGGGGGGGGGTGCATGCATTTATGTACATATGTGTGCATATATACATGCATGTGTGTGTGTGTTTTCCCAGTATAAGATATTCCTGTATTTACAGACATGGAAAGATGGCATGATAAATTATTAAATGGAAAAAGCACATTACAGAACAACATGTAACGGTAATAGCTAACATTTATCGAGTACTTACTACAGCCCAGAAACTAAGATAAGCACTTTATATTTTTTGTCTCAGTTAATCTGCTCACCAACACTTTGACATAGTATTTTTATTATTACATTTTTTAGAGGAGTAAAATGGAATGTGGAGAGATGAAATAACCTGCCACAGACTTGCCAAGTGAAGGAGCTGGCATTCAGATCCAGAGCTTGGACTCACATCCGCTGTGAGGATCCAATTTTTTATAATTATCTATTTAAAACTCCATACGTATGTAGGTATGTGCATATGGAGACATGCATGCACGGAGAAAGCTGGGGAGTTATATGTGCCTAACCCCTATCTGCCTTTACCTCTGATGACAGTGACTGGGGAAAGGGCAGAGATGGGAGAGACCTTCTCATTTTTTTTCTTAAATCCAAAGAGGCAGAAGGCATTTTAAAATGGATGAGCAAGAACTCCACATACCAACCTGGGTGAATCTCAAATAGTGTTGAGCAAAAACGAGTATGCACAGGATGATATGGTGTGAAAATATGCAAAACCAGATGATATATTATCTAGCTACACAAATATATTATTTAGGTACAAATATATTATTTAGGTACACATATATAGCAAAAATATAACAAAATGCCTGAAGTTAATAAATACCAAACTTGGGAAACAGGGAATGGAGCAGGAAAAGGAACAGATGAGGATTCAATTGTATCAATTATGTTTTATTTCTTAAAAAGTGTGGTGGGCGCCCGTGGTCCCTTGTATTATTAAATACACTATTATGCTTGAACTATTTCGTAATAATTTTAATATAGAGAGGAGTTACTAATAAGAAATGCTTACACATAATCACTCATTTTTAGCTTTGATACTGCTTGAATTTTCACAGTGATATTTTTGAAATTAAAACAAAAATGGAGATGTAAGAGGAGAGAATAGTGGTTTTGTTTGGGAAGGAAGGAGAGAGTAATTATTGGGAAGAGGCAGAAGGGGGCTTCTGGATACCAGACATGTTCTATTTCATTAGCCAAGATAATGGTTTCCCACGTGTTTGCTGTGTGATGTTTCATTAAGCTGTGCATGTATGGTTATTTTCACTTTTCTGAATGTGTTATACATCACAATAAAAATGTAGTAAAATGTTACTTTATGAATAAACAAAAAGCAAGAGGGACATCTAAACATTTTTAAAAGGAATGCCAGCCTCTTCCTTTTCAGCTGGTACCATGCCACGGCCAGTCCCACGGGTCACTCGGCTGTTCCACTCCCCACCCCAGGCTGCAGGCACCAGGCATAGCTATAGACGCTCTAGTTCAAGACCTTTTCAATCAGATTTCAGAGCACACCCTAGCCTCCAGCATCCTCAGTGGGGTGGCTTTTGTCAAATGGCTGTCTGCATCACAGGAGCCCAGAAAAACACTGCCATATGGCAAGGCTCTTAAGTGGGGGAGCCTGAGGCACTGGGAAAGAAAATGAGATTCCAGTGCCACTTAAGATCGCGTCCATTTTTTGTTTGAGAGATTTGGGTGGTTTTTTGGTTTTTAGAAGCCACAGCGAGTTTTGCTTCCTATTTCCATTAGTGACGCGTCTACCAGCCTCTCCCCAGGAATGGAGGGGACTTCTAAAGACCCCAGGACACTGCTCTTACAAGCAGAAAAAAAAGAGACAACTGAATTGGAGAGGGAAGAGCCATAATCTGCATGAGTTTCCTGTGGCTGCTGTAACAAACCCCCAGAAACTTAGTGGCTTAAACAACATAAACATATTATCTTACAGTTCTGGAGGTCAGAAGTCCAGAATGTGTCCCAAGGGGCTAAGATCAAGGTGTTCCATTCCAGGGGCTCTAGAAGAGATTCCATTTTCTTGCTTTTCCAGCTTTTAGAGGCTGCCTGCACTCCCTGGCTCATGAATCCCTTCCATCTTCAAAGTCAGTAGTGGCCGAACGAGTATTTCTCATTTTGCTGTCTCTCTGACTCTGAATTTCTGCCTCCCTCGCCCGCAATTAAGGGTCCTTATGATTATATCGGCTCACTTGCGTAATCCAGGGTAATCTCCTGTTTTAAGGGGAGTTGGTTAGCCATCTTCATTCCATCGGCTACCTTAATTCCCACTTGCTATGTAACGTAACATAATCACGGGTTCTGATGATTAGGACATGGACATCTTTGGGAGCCATTATTCTGCCAGCCACCGCCAGAACTGATTCCTTTCTTTGTCGTCTGCCTCCCCATCGGCTCTGTGAGGGCAGGAAACGTTTTTCCCCCCACTGCTCTTCCCCCAGCATCAAGAGCAGTGCTAGTCTCAAAGTAAGTACCCCACAAGTATTTGTTTGATGCTGTTGAACATCTGCATGTTCACTGCAGGGTCTAAGAGCAATTAATCTCAAGAAATCCTTTTCCTATAACATAAATATGCTTGTATTTTGATGTACATGGACTTAGGATCAGACAGAAGTCAGAGGAGCAAATATGGACAGGAGGGAGAAGAGGAATTTCATGTGGAAGCTTTAGAACCCTCCAACAACCAACTCCCAAGTTCATGTAGCACTTGCAGTGGCATTGGCCTGGGAGGGACACAGCGCCAAGCAAAATAAGGGGGATTTAAGCGGTTCAGAAGAAGTACGGAGTACAGACATCAAATAATAACATAAGTTTAGAACTTAAACAGGTCTTGTAGGGTCTCTATTCCAGTTTCTACTTAGGTCCCTATGAAGGTAATTATTTTAGGTGGAACGCAAACAGGGCGTTACAACAGATTCGCAAAATGGGAGACTCATCTCCCTTTCAATTCTCTGCAGCCCTTCTTATTATGAAAAATGAAGTCTCAGCTTGGTGTCACTCTACCTTAAACACCTGGCTGACACTTGCTAATCTCCTTTTGAACAAGGAGAGAGCAGACCTCAGGCTAGATCTTGGGCAGGGTCCACCTAGATGTGATGTTTGTGGCCCAACAATGCAGGTGGCTCCAGATGACTGGTCTGGGGAGACTGGGGCCAAATCCCCCTCTTCCTGGTTGAGGAAACAGAGGCCCAGAGAGCTGGTCTCCTGAACCCCATTTCCTGAACCCAAGTCCAGTGTCTGCCTCTTGTGCGTGAGGGTACCCAAGAAATAACAATGGAGAAAACAGACCATCCATCACTAAAAGGATGGGAGAAAAGAAAGTGAAAGGGGCAGCAGGGTGGACGTCTCCCTCTCTGGCCAGGCTACTGAGCTCCAGGCCTTGGAGAGAATTCAGAAGAATGTGATGGAGCAGAAGGAAAAATGAAGCAGTCAAACTCCCTGCTGGCAGGGAAGCCTGCTCAGATCTGGCTGCAGCCAATGACTGGCAGCAGGAATGCTCTGGGTGTGTGAGGGGAGGAGGAGGAGGAGCAGTGCCAGGAAGCAGCTGGGGGTGGGGGGTGCCTAGGAGCTGGGGCGCAGGACTCCCTCCACCCTCCGAGGACAGACTTGTGGAGGGGGCCCTGGAGTGACCATGTGAGCCAATCAGACCTCTCAAATCTCTGTCCTGCACCCCCCACCCACCCAGACCTCAAGAAAGCCAGCCCTTGCCTTCCTCCAGCCAGGGCAGCCTCCTGGCAGACATGCAGATGGCTCTGACTTAACTAAAGCCAAAATTACCTTTCCAGGAAAATGCTTCCACCTTCTGAAAAGGACTCTGAGAAAATATTATACACTGCAGAGGATTTCAAACTTTTTTAAAGCAAAGGAATCTTTCTGTCAGTGAACAAACATGATCATCATTTAAGGGTCTGCAGTCAGAGTTTCTAAAAAGTATTTGGCTGGAAGAAAGTGAGTACACAAAAATGTATTTTTTTTTTTTAATAATTTTATTTATTTATTTATTTCCCCCAAAGCCCCAGTAGATAGTTGTATGTCATAGTCGCACATCCTTCTAGTTGATGTATGTGGGACGTGGCCTCAGCATGGCCGGAGAAGCGGTGCGTCGGTGCGCACCCGGGATCTGAACCCAGGCCGCCCAGCAGCAGAGCGCACGCACTTAACCACTAAGCCACGGGGCCAGCCCTCAAAAATGTATTTTTTAAGTGAATGTGTATATAAACAAAAGTAGAGCTGCTCTGATTAAAGTTGCCTGGGGGTAAGGGGTAGGTTCCAGAACTCCAGCTCCTTGCCCCCACTCTGTCACCTCTTGTAAGTAGCTAATCATAGACTGAAAAACACTGAGCCAAACCATCCACGCTGCTCCCTTTCCTGCCATGCTGGAAGAGCCTTGAGCCCAGGTTTCTTTTGGGTCTAAAGTCTCCCGTATTTGAAGAATCAATGGTGAGAGAAAATAGGAGTCTAAAATAAAAGTGCTCCTTATCCAGAAAAATCTTGACGATGCCAGAGATGCAAAATCAAAATTTTCAAAACTAAAGCTTGGATTCTCCCAGGTGTTTTAGCTCATTGAGCTCTGCCACCCATCCCTACATGATCAGTGTATTGGTTATCCATTGCTGTGTAACAAATAATCCCAAAACTTAGTGGCTCGAGGCAACAGTCATTTATTTCACTCACCATTCTATGGGTCAGGAATTTGGACTGGGCTCACCTGCATGGTTCTTCAGCCCTGGGCTGGCTCAGCTGATCTTGAGTGAGGTTCCTGAGTGTGTCTGAGATCAGCTGATGATTGGTTGGGGCTGCCTGGGGATGGCTTCGCCCATGTGGTTGGCAGTTGGCAGGCTGTGGGAGGGGCAACATGGGTCTCTAACCATATGTCTCTCATCATCTGTGATGCTATCCTGGGCTTGTTCACATGGCGGTGGAGTTTCTAAAAATATCACAAGGAAGCTGCAAGGAGGCCACGGCTCAGCACTGGTGCTGTCACTTCTACCACTTTCTACTGGTCAAAACAAATCGCATGGACATCCCTGATTCAAAGGATAGATAAGTAGGCCCCACTGCTTGATGAGAGGAGCGTATGGGCAGTTTTGCAATCTACTGCAGAGACACAGAGAGACTTGCCAGAAGTGGTGGGAAGGAGAATAGCTTATTTAGGAAGTCCCACTTGCCTGGTGGGTGAATGATTCACCTGTTATCCATGGACTTGTATCCACAAGGTCTGGAAGATTATGGAAATGTGCTCTCAAGTGTCCCATCCCTCCTGACACACCCAGCACAGCACGCTGTCTCATCTGCTTCTTGCCATCCCCCCCAAGAATAAGAAGTAACTGCCTTCTTTCATCAAAGGCCAGGCCCCCAAGTCCCCAATCTTCTCTCAACATCCCCCACTCACAACACACCCCTCATCCAACCCCACATTCTGGCTTTTCTGGCAGGGCACCTTGTCCCCTCCGCCTTCTACAGGTCAGCCCAACACACGCAGATGACTGGAAATGCAAAGAAAACTGACCACAACGGGAGGGAATTCAGGATGCAGATTATCTCACAGGGTAGACAGTGTAGCAGTGATGCCCACAGACCTGAATTCAATTCCCAGCTACTCTACTTCCTACCTGAATGACTTGGGCAAGTTAGTCAACCTCCCTGAACCTCAGTCTCTTTATCTGTAATGCAGAGCTGCCTTACTCAATTATATCAATGATATAAACATGCAGAGAGTGCTTATTATGTGTCAGAAATAGTTCTATGGGCTTTGCACACTTATTAACTCATCTAACTACTCTATCAGGTAGGTTCTACTTTTATTCTTATTTCATGTAGGAGAAAATTGAGTTTCCTAGAGGCTCAATGCCTTGACCATGGCCACACAGCTGCTAAGTGTCAAAGCCAGGATTCACACCTAGACAGTCTGCTCCCAAATGTGTGCTGTAGCCACTACATTTAATTTTTGCATGGCATATAGGTTTCATTACAATGCCAATTCCATTTACCCAATAGTAGAGATCTGAGGGATTATGTCGGGAAAAATTATGAGACTGAGTCCATGATCAGTGGAGAAATGGTGCTGTGATTGATTAGCAATGTCTGCCATGGTACAGGGCTTAGGAGCAGTGGTATGGTTACAGCACATGGCTTGCATCTCTGTCTTATCTTCTCCATACTGCTTCCAGGCACTGTCTGATTCTAAAAAGAGCCCCCTCCAGGTTTCCAGGTTGGAAAAAACATATGCCTTTATAGAATCTCTACCCGGGAATTCACATTGCATATTTGCACATTGAAAGCACTCCCCCCTCCCCGCCTGCCCCTTTGACTTCTATACCTAAGTCACTCACATGTGTTCCTACGCCAACACCTCTGGCTTTCTCAGACTGCTCTCAAGGTGGGCTAATAATCCACAGTACCATTTGGGAGAACGGACATGTCACCAAACACGCTCCACTGGTTTTCAGAAGATGGTACTATGCAGTGCCCTGACGTTTGTCGACCACAAAGAACAAATGTTTGGATGTTGTGGGGAACGGATTTTGAAACAAGCAAGGAACTTCTCTGACGTCTTACATCTTATCTTTAAACCTCATGTGACTTTTGCACATGACTCGTGTTACATCTGTATTTACTTTAATAGATGCCTAATTTGTTTATAACTTTTCATCAGGAACGAATGATGCTCTAGGATGATGGGTCTCATTTATCTTGTGGCTTGTCATTCTGCCTGGAAGCTGGTCTCATCTCCTCTACTCTAGACAAAACTCAACCTGCAAATCATGGCATAATAAAAAGGTCATAAGATGAATAAGCCATACAGACCCAGGCTCAAATCCTAGCTCTCCTGCTCACTAACTGGATGACCTTGGGCAAATTCTTTTACCCCTGAGCCTCAGTTTCCTCACATGCAAAACAGGGGTGTTGTAAATACCTTTGTAAAGTTCCCCAAACCTAAAAAGTACTTAATAAATGCTGCTTCCTTTCCCCTCCTTTCATATCCTCCAGGTTATTTCAAGCTTTCTCAGCAAGCTTTGGTCTATGCCATGAGAAAATGCCTCACTGCCAAATCAACATGGCAAAGGAATCAGAAGGCTCTCACCACACCTTCCTTGGGACCCCTCCCCACCACCTTTGTTCAGTCCAGAATAATAAACTTGAATTGAACAATTTGGGGTCTCTCTTTGTATCTGGCAGCTTAGAAAAGAAGATTAAATCCTGTAAGCTGCAGTTTTTGCAAAAACTAGATTCTGTCTGGTAAATTAACTTTAACTTCCAACCCCGGGCGCTGTGTGTTCATATGTGGCTGGCTTTTTTTGTTCAATCATCAGGAAAACGCATGTTTTAATCAAATAGTTTCTAATTTAAATTTTTTTTAAGTAATACATGCGAATAGTTATTTCTTTTTAAATCAAATAGAATGAAAGGATTTCAAATGAAGAATAATTCTCCTCTTGTTTCTGACTTCCCACCCACCCCATCCCCCAGTTCTTCTCCATAAAGTTAACAAAGGGTATTAGATTCCTATAAAGCTTGCCAGAAATATTCTATTTGTATAAAAGTAAACAAGATGGATATAAAACATGGTTTTAGATAGGTATAGGTATAGTGTAGATATAGATACAGATACAAATATAGATATGTAGACTCATTTTTATACTAATGTAACTTAGTTTACACAGAGTTCTTCATGATATATCCTAAACATTGTTTTATTTCAGTATGCATGGATCCGTTTCATCCTTTTAATATCTGTTTTATTATTATATGTATTGCTATTCCGTTATTTGGATGAACTATAATTTTTTCATCAGTTTTACTGATGGACAAACAGGTTGTATTTAATATTTTCCTATTACAATGTTATATAATATACCTGCATATGGGTCCTTGTGCAAAGATTTTTTTACAGTACACATTTCGAGTGTAGGATGGTTTGTTATTGCCCTGTGAGTTAATACATTCAACAAGAATTTAGTAGAGCAAAAATACCCTTCTATTAGACAGTTCTTATGCATCTCACTTCCTGGCAGTGATCCTGGTCCAAACAGCCCAGCATATTGGTACATTCCAGAAGTTTGGTGAGCGCAGATGCTTCCTAATGAAACACTTCTATCAGTGGTGGATGAAAATTAAGTAACCTCCCCCAATCTTCTCCCCACCACCCTCAAAGGAGCCAACCTTGATTATCATAGCTCTAAAATGCCTCTTGCTATGCATAACAAGCAAAAAATTTTACTTGTACTAGCTTGGAGATTCTTGATTTTTTGAGGTCATATACCTGCTAGAGAACCTTATAAGAGCTAAAGACTCTCATTGCTCCTCAGGCACCCCCAAAAAAATGAACATACAACTGATTTGGGGTCTCAAGTTCACACACATTACCCCACAGATATGCAGATAAAATGCAGTTTATTTTATGACCGATCTGGTCTTTCTCATGAGCCCCTGCCTACTAGGAAAAACAACACACAAAAATAAATTTTAGTCCAGTTGGATGCAACAATTTTTTTTTTTAAAGATTTTATTTATTTATTTATTTCCCCCCAAAGCCCCGGTAGATAGTTGTATGTCATAGCTGCACATCCTTCCAGCTGCTGTATGTGGGACGCAGCCTCAGCATGGCCAGAGAAGCGGTGCGTCGGTGCGTGCCCGGGATCCGAACCCGGGCCACCAGCAGCGGAGCACGCGCACCTAACCGCTAAGCCACAGGGCCGGCCCTGGATGCAACAATTTAAATCATTCCTTCAGATAATGTACAGCCTCTCAGGTTACTCATCTTCTACCCAGAAGACCCCTCTGAGTCTCTGCCTGGGCAGCCCACCCCCTGCTTCCACTTAGGGATTATCTCAACCTTGGCCATGACAGTATGGTCAGGTGGAAATAGCCCTGGCTGTATAACACTGGTCCTGAGTCATCGGTAACCCATCAGATGTGGATCACCAGATATTTCCAACAAAAATATGATCTCACGTATGGGATCTTAAGAAGATTCACTCCTTCACTTCCTTCAGGTCCTTATCAAATGTCACCTTTTCAAAGAGTCCTTCCCTGGTGACCCTTTTCTTACTATTAAGGCAAAATTCATATAACATAAAATTGTGCATTTTATTTGTACAGTTCATTGGCATTTAGTATATTCACAATGTTGTACAACCATCACTTCTATCTGGGTCCAAAATATTGTCATCACCCCAAAAGGAGACCTATAATCATTAAGCAGTCACTCCTCATTCCCATCTGATGCCCCTTTATAATAATAAAAATAAGTAAAGAAAACACAACATCCCTATTCTCTTCCCTGCTTTCTTTTTCTCCCTATGACTTATTGTCATCTCACACATATAGTTTTACTTATTTATCTTGTTTATTATCTGCTACTCTCCCATCCCCTCTAGAATGTAAATACCACAAGAGAAGAAAACATTTTTAACTGTTTTATGTGCTGCCTAAAATGGTACCTGGAAGAAACACATAAAATATGCTAAAAAGAAATCTTTGTTGAATGAATTAGTGAATGGCTTTTGCTTAGTGAATCCATGTTGGTTCCTAAGGATCACCGCTATCTTTCCATTTACCTAAAACCCGTATTTCCAAATCCCATCTGAAATTTGACTAGAAACTGACCCGTAAGTTCTATAGCCACTCGTTCTTAAGAATATGCCTTTTTTTTTTTTCTTAAAAACCAGAGAATTCATCTCAGGCAGCATTACAGAAGGTTTTTTTCTTAATTAAGAAATCAAACCTATTTCAACACACAGGCAAGTCCATAAACAACATAAGATTCTACTGAATCTCATTCCTGAAAGACTTCCCTTTCTCCATTAGCATTATTTTCTTGCTGCAGTCATGCAGCCCTGTTTTGGCTTCCTTACTAACCCTGTGATCCTACAGTCCTGGAGAGACCCCACCAGTCACTTGGTTAAGTCCTGCCAATTTGTAGACGTGAAAAGTAAGGCCCAGAGATAAGGATTGGTGTGGCCAAAACCAAACAACCAGTAAGCCCAAGTAACAAAAGCCGTGACTCAATTCCCCATAAGACAATGAGCTCCTCGAGACCAGACAATATGTCTTATTCGTCTTTCCACTCCCATTACCCAGAAGATTACCTAGCACATAGTAGGTCTCAACAAATGCTTGTTAAATGAATAAATGTCTCTGCCATCTATTCCTAGATAACTAACCATACCACATCAGGCCCAGGGGCTTGGACCCTCCCCAGGTTGAGCCTGCAGAATGATTTAACAGATTTCTTATCTCACCTGCTGGAAGCCAGTAGCACCCAGACCTATCTGTGCTCATACAGGTCTGAGACTGTTTTGGGGGGAGACATGAGGCTCTAGATTTCAACAGAAGCCGATCAACGGCTTAGAGATTTTCCAAAATTGAACAGCAACCCAAACAGTGCTCACTGATCATGAAGGTCACCATTCTGTTCATCCCCAAGTTGGATTTGCTCCCAAGGCCTTGATTAGATCTTGGGTGTCCCTAGACTGACTTGATCCAGAGTATTGTGCTGTTTGGCAACCCAGAGTTAATAAGTTATTATTCTTTAGAGAGGAAATGTGTGGATCAGAAGTCAATGGGAACTTTGGTCAGAAAATCATTTAATACTGACACCCGCTGTTCCCTCTAGCCTCATCTCCCAAACCTTTCCCCAGCAGGCTGCTTCTGAACCTCCTCAGCTCAAATGACATCCCTCATAGATCTCTTTCCTGGGTACCCCGTTATGTTGCCCTCTTCTGCCAGCATCCTATCACTATCATATCGCTCTGTTTTGTTTTCTTCATAATGCTCATTTCTACCTAAAATTATCTATTTGCTTTCTTGCTTGTTTATTGTTACTCTCTCGCTAACTGGAATGTAAGTTCTCAACTACTTCCCTCGTGCCTAGAACACAGGCAGGCACATCGTAGACACTCCATGAACATTTATGGAAAGAATGGTTGACCAGATGTTTCCCACGGTTGGCAGAGCTAGCTGGAAACACCTCTGGCTAGTGAAAGGTCTTCATGCCAGCCCAGGGTCTTGTAGAATGATCTACCAGTTATCCCACACTTCCTGTGACCACCTTCACAACAGCTCCATAATGGATGTTCTATCATCATCCCATTTCTCAGGTAGAAACTAAGAATCAGAAAATAACATGCCTAAGAGAACTCAACTTGTAAAAGACAGAGCTGAGACTCAAAGGCAAGTCTATCCAAGGTCAAAGAGGATGCTCATCAGTACGCTGCTGCTCCCACAGCCCAGCTGAGCAAAGAAACAACAGCCACAAGAATAATAATAGCTAGCAATGATACAGCACTTACCTTGTACCAGGCACTGTTTTAAGTGCTTTAAAAGGGGCAGATGCAAGAGGGGGAAATGTGGTCATCATGAACAAAAAGAGTCCATCTCAGTCCATAAAATATAGATACTCCACCTACCAACAGCATTGTTGGGTGGAATAAATCAAAGCGTGAACAGAGAGCACCAGGCACATGATGGGCACTTTGCCTCTCCCCCCATTTCCCCCTGTGCTCATCTCTCTTAGTGTGGAAGGGAGTCTTCCATACTGAGCATCCAGCCGCTCAAAGGGGACATGATACAGCATATTTGGTAAATGGCCATCATAGGCCTTTGAGGAGAACAGAGGGGGTGCTCAGGGTAGAGGGTGGAACTCTGTGCAGTCATCGTCAAGAATAGCAAGAACCCAGATGGACGCATATCCAATGCGCCTCATGCACGTGATTCGGCCACCTCCCTTCGCACCAAGCCAAATATCCATAACTTAGAAAGTTTTAAAATATAAAGGTTGGCTGCTGATTTTCCATTCCTAAATTTGGGAAGGGGTAGTCATCACTTGCCTGGCAGCTTTAGAGGTCTTCCGAGCACTAGATGCTTCTCAGCATCCTTTGGAATTGTTTTAGATGACCATGCGCTTGCTGGTTTCTAAAAATGAGCAATACAGGGCTCATTATGTGTGTGCAGGGGAAGGAGAGGGGTGGAAACAGACAGGGTGAGGAGGGCAAATGGCTGTGTAAGGCAACAGAGGCTATGCAATCTTAACTAGCAGACTAGGGCAGGTCAGACATCCTCAGAGATGCATGCAGCGATGTCACGTGTGTGTGTAGGTGCATGTGTATGTGTCCTGAGGGAGGACAACTGGAATATTATTGCTCTCCACGTCACAGAAATAAAATATTCCTGATGCCTCTCTCTCACACCAAGTGATTAACTCTTATGGCTCAACCATTCATCACAGCCCTTCTTGGTTCATTTTAGCATAACACATTCTCGGAATGTCCTGGCCTCTGCAAACAGCATTCCAGACCCTCCCGAACACCCAGAACTAGAGAGGAAATGCCACGTTTTGGTTAAATGAGTTACCCCCTTCCCCCCACAAGCAACACAGCACTCAATGCTGAAATTCTACTGAGCTTTTCAATTCAATCTTCCTCTGGAATCTAAAAAGTACTTCAGGATTTTTCAGAACCTGGGTCATGGGCAGAAATCTGATTTTGGATGAAAAGGGATACAGATGACTGGGCTGACTTGAGGCAGACCTTTTAATCACCTTGGACAGAAGACTTGCTCCTTCTGATAGAGTCCAAAGGGAGGTGGTTTCATCCATCACCTTCCATAAAGGTAGAACAAACACATATTATAATACTTAAAAATTCTAGTTGTTCACCTTGTTTTTTAAAAAGGCACTTATAGAAAAATGCCTAAAAGGAAATAAAAAAAAACAAATTATTAACTGGATTATCTTTTAGTTGTGAATTTTGCTTTCTTCTTAATGTATTTTTTAACTTTTTTCAAAATTTCTACAATAAGAAGGTATTTACTGTTATAAAATTTTTATAGTTTGGTTTTATGTTTCAAATTCCATTTGTCTGACCTTTCTATTTTAGATTTATTTTTTCAACTAATATTTATAAAGCACCCATTATGTGCTATATCTGGGTCAGCAAACTCGATTCCTCAGGCCACAGCGTCCTTTCGTAAATAAAGTTTTATTGAAACAGAGCTACGCCCCTTTGCTTAATTATTGCCTATAGCTGCTTTTGCACTACAAGAGCAGAGGTGAAGAGTTGGAACAGAGACCACATGGCCCACAAAGTCTAGTATATTTGCTCTCTGGCTCTTTCCAGAAAAAGTTTGCTGACTCCTGTGCTAGATGAGAGGCTCTAAGTTAGGTAATAGGAATCAACAGTGAGCAAAAGCAGAAAAGATACATCCCCAGGGTCATGAAATTTGTCATTTTTTTGCCTACAACTTTCCCATATTCCTAAAAACAGCTGCCTGTGCTTGCAGGAAATGTAACCTGGCTTATGGTATTCACAGATCTATTCTCTGTGGTTAAAGCAGATTCTTGGTGGCTCAGAGATGGAGAGACCCCAAGTTTTGTTTTCCCTTCCCAAAGGAAGCACAGTATTAACCTGTGCTCTCCCTCCCCAACACAGTGCCTGGCATATGCTTAAGCAATCAACCAACTTCAGCTGTTATTACCAGCATCATCCAGGGGCCCCCAAAGGTATTCACCATTGCTGATACCGGCTCAAGACAAGATTGACATAAAGGAAGCCATATTGTAGAAAAGAAACACTATTGTAACTTTGAATGACCTCTGACTAACTAACCCAGCCAGATATGCACTCTCCAGGAGATTTACCGGCTCTGTAGATTTTACGACTCCTGCTTGTGCATGGACCTCCCAGTGGCGATAAGATGATAACTTTGTTCTTTTGAGTGCCTTAGGAATGTGAAGACCCCCGAACAGAGAGTCTATGCTAATAGCCATCATCAATGAAAACTGAAAGAGCTGGTGTGGCACTCCCCGTCCGTAACACCAGAGGGTCAACATTCCTAACCCATTCCCCTATAACACAAAGGCCTATATAACTGCTGTGAGATTCTGTGCCCCTTAAGATAGTTCTTTCGAACATTAGTCAGCCATCTTCCCTCTTGCTAGCAAGCTGTAATAAAATGCCCTTTCTCTGCCACTATCTTGCCTCTTGACGATTGGCTTTTGTCTCGCAGCGAGCAGATCATGCCCTTTGTAGGGTAACATTGCCTGCATGGGACTCAAACTTCACCCCAGGTTTAAGAGGCTAATGTCTCTTATGTCAAGGCAGCAGAACTCACAGGTCTAGAGAATTTAACACGCTTCTCTTTATTTACCTGAAATAGCTTACTTGAGGGCCATGAAGCTGGGAGTTCAGATATATGGTACATGGAGGGCACCCAATTCCTTCTCAAATGCAAGCATCACCTGGTCCAGGAACTGGAGATGAATAATCAAGAAATGAGCTTCCAAACCCAGTTCTGTAAACAGGCTCCCAACAACACGCAACCATCCTTTGCCTTCTGCTGAACTCCATCTCCTTGGAAACATCCTAATAGGCTTAACAAAAGCTCAGAAGATTCGTAGAAGATCAGCTGTTCACTGCACAACAGGAATGTGCTTAAGTATTCTATTAAAGAAGCGTGCATTGGGTTGGCCCCAGCATTAACCTGCCAGGCAGGCAGAAACACATCAGAAACAGGTGGGGAGAGAAGCAGGGCTCTGAGGCTCCTCTGCAAAGGGAACTCGGTGAGTAAATGCTCTAATTAGGAGCTTGGAGTCTGTCCAGCATTCAATAGGATCGTTCCAAGTCTGTCTCCTTTATCCAATTAAGGAAATGATAGGAACCTTCAATTTTCCCTATGATTTAAAATAATGATAAATGATCAGGTAGAGTTTGGGGATTTTTTTAAGGCACATTTCTAAAAGAAACTTCTGCTGAATTTAATTATGCCTGCTTCTGGGAAATAGTCATTAAACACGCTATTGGCAATTCAAATTGTCTCCCCCACACAAACACACCCTTTGTCAGCAGCAGTATCCATCACAGAATGAATCATTCAGAACTGGGAGGGAGGCTGTGCATTTCAAACATAAAGCAAAACAATAACAATAATTATTATTATAAAGCTAATTTAATCCAGAAAGAGAGAATAGAAATGATTCAGGTAAATGTTCAAATTGGAAGGAGTAACAAAAGAAGAAAAACAAGAAAAACACACACCCAGCGACACGGGTAGATATATTTAGTGAGCCACTTCACCTGTACAGGACTCACTGTGCTCTGAGGACTATTTTTTTCACTGTCTACTGAATCTAGTATGTCTAGTATGCCTGAATTTTTTCATATAAAGTATTCTGTATTATTCAGGGTCCAACTACCCAAGATTTTTGCTTTATCTTTTGAGCCATTTCTGGAATGTGGAACTAGGAAAAGGAGGTGAAATCCTATGAGGTTTGAGGACTTGAGTGGAATAAGTTCCACCTAAGACTAAAGAGCATAGTTCCTGGGTTCACAGGGTCTGAGTTTAAATCTGGCTCATCAGATAAATGACCTTGTGTGAGTTACCTAACTTCCTCATTCACCATGTGGGGATGGTATGTCCCCATGGGGTTATTGTGAAGAGGAAATGAGATAACACTTATCCCAGTGGCTGGAAAACAGTAAGTGCACAAAACTGTTAGCCACCATTATTGTTTTTATTATTAACCAGCCCAATCCTGGAGTTAACACTTAAATCCTCTTGAGGAAATCACTTGTAAGCGGTTACCCAGCCTTCGAAAACCCCCACGGATAGGAAGCTCACTATCTACATCTACGAGTATCTCTGGTTCTTAGAAAGTTCTTTCACGTATTCAGCTGAAATTTCTCTCACTGTGGCGTCTGCTCCTTCGTCTTAGTTCTCTTCCTTGGGAATCTTAAACAGCAGGGATAATCCCTCTTGTACTTTGTACTAGTGAAGGTTTGGTATTACTGTAAGTAATGAAAACCAACTCTAGCAAGCTTTAGCATTAAAGGAAATTATTTGGAAAGATCCTGGGACATCTGATTAATCAAGAAGAAGAAGAAAAAAAGAAGAAGGCAGAGAAAGAGGGGCAGGGGGAGAAGGAGTTGTTGGGGAGAACAGAAGGAAAAGGAAAAGGAGAATCAGCCTCAGGGAATGCATAAACCAGGGCAAGTGCAGGACCAACCTCGTCAGGAGTCACCAAACTTTCATTTCTAGCACTATCATTAACAAGCCTTACCCACAGCTCTAAGAAGATGATTGGCTCAGCCTGAGTCAGGTGTCTGTCCTTGGATCAATCAACTCTGGCCAGGGGGCTGAGTCACCTACTGCAGATCTTGGCACTAGGAGCCCACCTGTGTACTGGGGAGTAGAAAAGCATCCCATAGAAGGGCAAATTGCTGTGAACTGAGCAGCCTCCCAGCCACCATTCTATGAGGAAGCCCAAGCCATGTGAGTGAACAAGGGCATAATTTTTAGATACTTCAAGAAACTATTCTCTAGAATAAGTATCCTTCAGTTCTTTCAACAACTAAGATTGAATTATTAATTTAAAATAATTGTGGGATTGGTTATTTAGTTTTCTCACTAGAATGTTAAGCTACATGATGACAGAGGACCATGTCTAGCTCATACACTGACATATCTTACCACTTAGCCAGGGGATTGGACCGCAACAGGTTTTCATATAATTGCTGAATCAGTTAATTGATTGATCAATGCATTAATTAAATTATCATTTTTGAGATCTTTGTGGTTACTCGCTTCCAAATGTGGCAAAACAGAAAGGAAGGTAAGATAAACTCAAGAGTCTTATTTTCAATCGCCTGAGGATTTTAGTTGCCCATCTGTTCTGATTATCTATTCCTGCATGACACATTCCAAAACACCGTGGCTTAAAACAACGATAATTATTGACTTGGCTCATGAATCTGCAAATTGGGCAGGACATGATGGGACAGCTCATTTCTGTTCCACATGGCATTAGTTGGAGTAGCCTGGCTAGGGGCTGGAGAATCCACTTCCAAGATGGCTGACAAGTTGATGCTAGCTATCAGCTGGAAGCTCAGCTGAGGATGTGGACCAGGACCTCAGTTGCTCTCCATGGGTATCTCTCCACACCTGTGCTGGACATGATCGCAGCATGGTGGCTAGGTTCCAAGAGTGAGCAACCCAAGAGAGCAAGACAGAGGAGTACATGGAATTTTTACGATGCAACCTCAGAACTCACATGGCACCATATCTGCCATATGCTATGGGTCAAGGCAATCACAAAAGTCTGCCCAGTTGAAGGGGAAGGGACGGAGACCTCACCATGTTATGAGAGAAGTGTGAAGATCACACTTAAAGAAGAATGTGTGGGATGAGAGATCCTGCTGTGACTGTCTTTGGAAAATACAATCTGTCCCACCATCTCTTCTCTTTTGGCCCATGCAATCAAATTGAGTTTCAGAATTGCTAGTTTACTGTTGCCCAGTCCTCCACTCAATCATCAATTTTTGAGTCATCTATGCTGGGCATAGGATTACGTCCTGGAAGTACAAAGATAAATGAGAAAACTCTCTTCCAGTGGAGAGTTCACAGATGGGTAGAGAAGATGAATAACAAAAATCCAATGTTATGAGTGATTCAGCCAAAATATGTACACGCAGTGTTGGCAGAGAAAGAACTGATTGATTTTTCCTAGGATGGAAGTTAGTTTACTTAAACACTTTTCTTCAGTGGACATAGGTTCTGTCATGCTGCTAGGTTACCATTTTCAGAGTTAACATGTATTCTCCAGATAAGCATGTGGACAGCCAGATGGCCCAAGTTGTGCCATGTGGGAGCCACACTAACCAGGACCAAAAAGAAGAGGATTTCTTGGCTAACAAAGGTAGTAGCAACTGGAACCAATGTCTTGGACTTAATAGATCCTCCTGGGAGTCTTGAAATTTTCACAGGAGAGAGAACTCCAGAAAACAAATAATAATAACTTTTTTAAAAACAGACTTTATTTTTCAGAACTTTTTTAAATTTACAGAAAATTTGAGAAGATAGCACAAAGAATTCTCATACCCCCTGATCCCAGTGCCCTCTATTACAAAGAGATTTGTTGTTAATTTATTACAATTAATGAACCAATATTGATACATTACTATTAACTAAAGTCCATGGTTTCTTCAGATTTCCTTAATTTTTACCTAGTGTCCTTTTTCTATTTCCGGATTCCATCCAGGATACCACATCACATTTAGTTGATGTCTCCTTAGGCTCCTCTTGGCTATGACAGTTTCTCAGACTTCCCTTGTTTTTGATCATCTTGGCGGTTTTGAAGAGTACTGATCACATGTTTTGTAGGATTCCCCTCTATTGGGATTTGTCTGATGTTTTCCTCATGATTAGACTGGGGTTTTGGATTTTGGGGAGGAAGACCATTGCCATTTTCATTACATCATATCACGGACACATAGTGTCAACATGATTTACCACTGTTGATTTTAACCTTGATCACCTGGCTGCGGTAGTGTTTGTCAAATTTTTCAATTATACAATTACTCTTTTCTCCTCCTTTTTATACCATCACCTTTGGAAGGAAGTCACTATGTGCAGCCCACACTTAAGGAGTGGTCTGCTAAGCTCTTCCTCTTTGAGAACAGAGCATCTACATAAACTATTTGGAATTCTTCTGTAAGGGAGATTTGTCTCTTTTCCTCATTTATTTACTACTTCAATCATTTCTTTGTGTCAGTATGGACTCCTGGATACTTATTTTATACTTTGGGTTATAATTCAATACTAATTTATTTTGTTGCTCAAAGTGTTCCATCTTTGCCATTGGGAGCTCTTTCAGTTAGTCCCTCTGTCCCCTTGAAATACTTCCCATCACTGGGGTGTAATAATGACTTTTTTGCATATATGTGCAAGCACTAGAATAGAAACAGGATAGTATTGTGTGTATTTCTAACTTAATCATTCAAATAAGCCTATGGTGTAAGTGCTCCCATTTACAGATGAGGAAACTGAGATGCAGAGGGGCTCGGTAAATTACTCAAGGTCACAAAGTCCGTAAATGATAGAGCTAGGATGTGAGTCCACACTGGCTAGCTCCAGATCCCCCACTTTTAAAAAGCTGAGTGTTAAAAGGAATACAACCTCAAACATTGGTTCGAGACACAGAGCCAGAGGAAAGAGCTTCCAATGACCACAAACAGTGGCAGCCACTTTTCTGTATCTTTTGGCTTCCATTCCTCACCCCACCGCCCCCTATACACAGTCGAAAGGAAAAGCTGGCCAGAGAAAACCGCCCACGTGGAAGTGCTATAGACTTAATGTGCTGCTCCCTTGCAGGAAGTTGTGGAAAGATGTGATGGACACGTAGAGATGGATGTTAAAGCTGACATTTCCAAAATCTGAAGGTGATATTTTGGGGCTTGAGTGGGTCTTCTTGGAGTCCCTTAAATTAGATTTCATGAGCCTAGTCTACCCACTCAGGAGCAAGCCCTTAGCTCAGAACACTCCCTTCCAAACTTTGGAGCTCAACTCCCTCTATCTTCCCCTCCAACCCTGCAAGGGCCCAAAATGGCTTCAAGGGAGTCTGCTGACACTTGCCAATCATTTTTACCTTGGCTTGGATAAAACCCAGAGCCGAAGAAAAAACGTAGACCCAGATCTCCTTTTGAAAGCCCCACCGTAATGAGAGACCTGGGTGCAAATACAGAATCCAGTGTCCCTGTGCTGTGTACCCAGGACATAGGAAACTCAGGTAGGCTGGTTTCTGCCTCCCCATCCAGTGCAGCCTGGAATTATAATGTGGGATGTTACCTCCTTTCCCCTCACATTCGGCACCTGTGGTCTTGCCTCCCCCAAATCATGGCCCCTTCTTCCAAAGCTATCAGCTTGCTTTCCATTGGTTAGAAGACAGTCGCATCTTGCACAATGGAAGGCCATTTTAGCAATTTCTCTGCTGCCTCCGAGAAAGGGGGAAAATTCTCAGCATGAGGGCAGCCTTTCTTTATCAGTTCCTGCTTTGGAAGATGACAATGCCATCCTTTAGATTTCTTAAGGAAATAGAGCAGAGCCAAAGTAGTCGCCGGCACTCAGCTGGAGTTTAAGACCTTGTTCATAATGCCTAAAGAACTTCAAAAAGTTTCAAGGACAATACCCACTGTAATATACTCATTGACATCTAAAGATCCCAAGAAAACTAGGCCATGGGCATAATGAGAGGCAGAAATACTGATAAATGGAAGGGGAGACGCACCGGAGTGTCCCTGCGAGCTTTGGCTTCCTACTTTAAGAATAAAATTGGATGGGAGAAGAGGCTTTCAGAAGACGTCAAAACCGCCTCCCAACTCTGGCAGGAGCTAACTTTGTTTTCTAAATTTAAAGACATTGCAGCTTCTATAATTTGTCTCCAATGAAGCTGTGCCATTTTTTGAGTCCTGGTTTTGTTGCTAACTCACTGTACGGACACAGTTACCCCCATTGAGAATATCCAATTTACTCATCTGTAAAATGGGGACACGCACATCCTCATGGAGAGATTTTTACCAGAAAGTTTTCATCATCAGGCGCTTTGACGAGATGTACGTTAAGATGCCCCAGGGCCCTCCGAGAAAAAGCAGAGGCGTTCCTGTCCTCTAGAAGCTTAATTATGTAGCAGAGACTGTGAAATTCACATGGACACATGATGAAAAATAGTATGGAATACACACACACACACACACACACACACACAAGTCCCAGAGCTACTGGCAACTCACTAAGTTCTCATCTCTTCCTGACTAATATGCTTTCCAGAAAATAGCAGTTAATTCACTTTAAAGGCAAAGGTGGTTATTTTCATGCAAGGACACTTCCCTTCAGATTATGTCAAGGCCGTTGGTCAAAGTTAAAGAGTATCTTGACCCTCTGCTGTGCTCTTCTCAGCAACCTTCATCGCCCATTAGCATGACCGTTAACAGACTGACCGAAGGTTGGAGAAGGAAGACGAATCAAAGTCAGTTATTTTCTGCTGGAAGCAGCTATGTCCAAAGATCTCATTGATTCCTTTATTTATTCATTCATTCAACAAACATTTACTGAACTGTGCTAGCTGGTCAAGTACTTTACTAGGCACTGAGAACACAACAGTGAGAAAGATACTCAGAGCCTGGAGGAGAAGACAGAAAATTTTAAAAGCCGATTATGACACAGTATTACAAGCTCTGTGATGGAGTAAGCATGAGACACTGTGGCAGCACAGATCTCTCCCGTGAGGCAATAAGGGATGACTTCCTGGAGGAGGTGACATAGAAGCTGAGATCATCTGAACAAGTGGAAGCCGACAGGGTGAAATGGGAGGGAATGTGATGAGAGGGTTCAGGAAAGGGAACAGCAGGTACAAAGGCACGGAGGTAGGAAAGAACATATTGCATTCCTGATGGGGGCAGCAGGGGAGGAGGACGGGGTTGAAACACGAGGCTGCAAAGATGAGTTTGGGTATATTACGCGAGTCCGTGGAAAACCACAAATAGCTTTTAAGGAGAGAAGTGGCAGGGTCAGATTTGCATTTTAGGAAGAGCTCTGTGACTATGGTAGATTAGGTAGAGACGTAAAATTTGGGGACACCCTAGAGATCTCAATAATCAGCGAAGATGGCCACCACTTATAGAGAGAAATCTCTCACACATTACCGTCTTCAACACTTAGAACCACCATGTGAAAGAGGCAGAGCATCTACTCCCAGTTTACAGATGAAGGAATTGAAGCTCAAAAACAGGGTTTCTCAACCTCGGCTTTATTGATATTTTGGACCCGATAAGTCTTGGGCGGGGGGGGGCTGTCCCGTGCATTGTAGGATGCTTAGCAGCATCCTTGGACTCAATTCTCAAGATGCCAGCAGAACCCTCCACCAAATGTGACAACCAAAAATGTCTTCAGATGTTGCTAAATGTTCCCTGGGAGGGCACAATCACCCCTACTTGAGATCCACTATTCTAAAAGATCAGACCCCACTGTTCACACAGCAAGGATGCTAACGGGGGCTTCTGTCTGCGCGGTCTACCCTCTTTTGACTCCATCAAGCACGCTCCTCTTCCGTGCTAGCCTCATCCCTCGTGGCCTCGGCCAATATATCACCTGCATCAATTTGCCTCTTTCCAACTGAAGTTTTCACAGGGAATCTTAAGAACAGATGTCACTTTCCCCCATCATTTCAATTTTCTAGTACATTAAAGCAAGGACTTTTTTTTTCTTGTGAGCTAAAAATTGTTAGCACACTGGAAGCTAAAGAGATTTCTCTCATCACATGTGCATTTCTATACATTTCCTTTCAAACCAGTAAAGCACTGACACCAAAAATGGGAATGATTCACATGACATTGGAGTCAGTCGATTTCTGCCCAATTCCAAGGGTGTTTGCCCCTGTCTCGGGCACCACCATCCGTTCGGTGATTTGAAGTCTCTTCTTATAAATATGCATTTTAAAAACTCATTCTTCTCGCTGATCTGCATCAGGAAGTTAGCCTTGGGATTAAAGATATAGATATTAAAAAAAAATTGGAATTTCACAGAGTGGGTACACGCAGCAAGAGCATGGTCGAGCCAATTTCCTCTGTTCTCTCTTTGAAAGTGTGGCGGCTGGGGAAATTGTCTTCCCTACACTTAAATCACCGTGCCAGACAAAGGGAATTTTTTAAAAGAGTCTTGAGCATGTAATTTTATTACCTTAGCACCGATTTTAATATAATTCATGTAATTTCTTCTGCAGGAGAAAAGTTGTTTTCCTGAATGCCTGGTAAAAGGAGAGCTGAAGGATTTTTGACTCCCACCAACTCTCTCTCTCGAATTTTCTACTAAAAGAAGAAACACGGAGAGGTGCTTAGCTCAAATAGCCTCATCTTGGAGCAGAGAGGGTTTGCAGGGCCTTTCAAGCTTGTTGATATCTAATGACTCTGTACCTCAGAAGAGACAAAATACATCTCAAAAATTGCCATCTGATCAAGAGCAAGCCAAGGTCAAATTTGGTCAGTGTTCTCAATCTCTGCACTCACAGCCGTTTGGGGTGGGATAATTCTTTGCTGCGAGGGCTTGTCCTTGTCAGATGTTTGGCAGTATCCTTGGTCCTACCCGCTTGATGCCAGTTGCACACTGCCCCAGTTGCCACAACTGAAAATGTCCCCATTCATTGTCGCATGTGAGAATCAGTGAATTTTGCCTCTTGGTTCCAGGACCTCTCTTGCCCTATTCGTGGGACCCATCCAAGTAGTGGAGAAGAAGAAGCTGCATTTGGTGCTCAAACTGAATCCATGGGCAATCAAGAGTTGCTGATGGGTGACCCAAGAGAATCGAAAAGGTAGATCTACCAGGTGTCCTACACCAGTGCATCTTGTAATTTCCCTCCAGTACCTCAGGGCCCATCAGCACAGCAGAATGCTAGAGTCGGACATTACTCTCCTTTCTATTAGTTATTTAACAAATGTTTATATAATCTGCCATGTACCAGGCACTGTTCTAAGTGCTTCAGAGAAGCAACTCATTCGATCCTTATTACAACCCTACGAGGTAGGCACTTTTATCACCCTGTTTCACAGATTAGAAAACTGAGGCACAGAGGCATGAAGTATGAATTAGTGAGTAGCAAACCAGAATTCAGACATTTGATTCCATAATCTGGGCTCTTGATACAGCAAGTGTGCCATGTATTGGCAAAAGGGAATTGAATTTGGACTCAGGTTCACCTGGGCTCAGCTCCCGACTCTGTCACTTCCTAGCTGGTGAACTTGGTCAAGTTCTCTGATGTCTCTAAACCTAATTACCTCCCATCTCCAAATACCCTCACATTGGGGGTTAGGGCTTCAACATATGAACTGGGGGAGGGACACAATTCAGTCCATAGCAAACTCTTTGTCCAAACAGTTGCCAGCATTATCATTTTAAAATCTAAATCAGAGTATGCCACTCCCCTGACTGTGACTCTTTAATAGGGACTCATCACACTTAGAATAGAATTGGGGTCCCAAACCATGATCTACTACTTTCGGCATGACCTTGCCCCAGCCTATGTCTCTGACCTCATGGCCCACCGCTCTCCCCATTGCTACACTTTGGCCACGCTGGCACTTCTTCTGTTCCCAACACATACCAACTTCGTTCCTGCCTTGGCACTTTGCACATACTATTCCTCTGCCTGGAACACTCTTCCCAAACCTGTTTGAACGGCTAGTTCCTTCTTGCCATTGAGGTCTCAGCTCTGAAGTCAATTCTTCAGAAGGGCCTTCCAGGCCACCCAAAAGTCACCCCTGTTCACAGTCGCCCTTTGCATTCTATCTGCTTTGTTTTCTTAAAAAACGCTTATCAGTATGTAAAATGATGCCTGCTCCTCCCCACAGAGCAGAAGCTCTCTGAGAGCAGAGACCATGCCTGTCACGTCCACCAGCATAGCCCCAGCACCTGCCATGGAGCCCAGCACATCATAGGAGCTCATTAAGTAATTGGTGAAGGAGGCCAGGAAGGTGGGGGCGCCTTTAGTTCAGGCACGAACCTCTCCCTCTGCATCGTCTCTCTTTAACCTTCCTTCTAAGGTAAGTGGCTCATGAAAAATATATATAGAATTATGTCCTCCAATCGCCAGATGTGCAGCTCAAGAATGAAGTGGAATTAGACTTGAAAATTACATCACAGGCAAACCCATGCTGCAAGGCTCTATTAAAACCAAAGACAGCTGACTGCTTGTCGCCTCCTCCCATCACCAGATCACGAAAGAAAAGAGAAAACCAACCCCCCACCCTTTTTGTGGTTCATAATGCGGGTGGGGAAGGGGTGTTGATTCTCCTCCTTGCTCCATAAATCTCTTCAGTCTTTCAGTCCTATGTATTACTTTCCTAACTAACAAGAAGAAATACACAAAAGAAGAGAAACCCAAATCCTGTCTGTCCTAAGGGGCTCAGACACAGGCAGCGACAAACCTCTTAAGATCAGGGGCCCACGGTGGTTCCTCTTCTAAATCCCACCCCCAACAGAGAAAGAAATGAATTTTCCTTACCTTCATCCAGCTGCAGTGCTCACCCCAGCAGCCCCGAGCCAGCTGTGCTGTGCAAATAAGAACACGGAGTTGCCCCTATTCACATTATATATGTCAGAGGTCCCTAACTGCCAGCTCGTGGGTTCACAAAGAGCCTACAGATGTTTCTTGTTTCACCCACAGTACTATTTTTATTCGAATTAGTTGTCAACATTTAAAAGTAAGGATATTTTATATAAAAATCTATGTTTCCAAGTTCTCTAGAAAACCAGTCTGACATTGGGCTCACATTTCCACAATGCAAAACTGCTGGGACTAAGAAATGACTGCCCACTGTGGCATTCTGCAACTTCCCATTTCACCACAGTATCCACTCAGCCCACTTCACTCATTGACATCACCTGCCTGGATCTCATAGGTACTGAGTTTGCAACCCCTGTTATACACAAGCACACACACACACACACACACACACACACACACACTCAGTAGTGAAATTAATAGACTCAGAACTTTTTTTGCTGGTCAATAACATTGCACACCTTGAATGGAGGAGATCTTTATAAGACAGCCCTCTTGAATCAAATAGGAGGATCCAGAATTCCAAACTTCTCCTTTGCCATATCTCTGCAGCCTCCTCGCAGGGAGTAAAGAGGAGCCACAAATCCTAGTCAGTCTCCTCCCTGTAGAAGCAGCATTTGTTAAGATGAACAGGAAAATATCATTCCTGTGAGAATAGGGACACATAAGGGCAAGAATCTGATTTTAAAGATACCCAATGTGGCAGAGATTACTAACTGTTCACCTAAATCCATTTCCTCTTCCTGGGCACACAGCTAGCTTATTTCTCCTGTCCTCACTTGTGGTTAGGTGTGGCCATGTGATCATTTCTCACAAATGGATGCAGCTGGATATTGATGATGAAGGGGCCCTGGGGGATAATGCAAAGGCACAACAGATAGAAGGATCTTGGGTCCCTGAATCACCACATAGAAGTGAGTCATCCAGCTCAAAAATCAGAAACATCCAGGGCCGGCCCCGTGGCTTGGTGGTTAAGTGAGCGTGCTCCACTGCTGGCGACCCGGGTTCGGATCCCGGGCGCGCACTGACGCGCTGCTTCTCCGGCCATGCTGAGGCCGCGTCCCACATACAGCAACTAGAAGGATGTGCAACTATGACACACAACTATCTACTGGGGCTTTGGGGGAAAAAATAAATAAATAAAATCTTAAAAAAAAAAAAATCAGAAACATCCAACTTGAATGGGTACATGAGAAGAAATAAACTTGTGTTGGAGCCACTAGGCATTTTGAGAACTATTTGTTGCCTCAGCTTTGTCTACCCTAATACACCCTAGAAGCTTCCAAAAAAAACATAAAAATACTGAGCCATTTTAGTAGCTGCCATTATTAAGTGCCCATTACATGCCAAGTGCTTTATGTATTATTCTTATTATAGCAATAAGGAAACAGAGACTCACAGGAGCTAAGTAATTTGCCCAAAGTTACAGCAACTGGGTGGGTAGGTCTAGAATTGGTCCCAGGTCTGACTCTGAAGTCCATGTTTTTCCACATGGATACTAATTTCTGAGCTCCTATGACAGACCAGTCTCTCTATGGTTGTCTTACCCACTTTTCATTTAATCCACCCTACAAACCAATAAGGTAGGCAGCATTACTGTCTCCATTTTATAGAGGAAATTGGGGCTCAGAGAGGAAAAGCACCTTTCCTGAAGTCTCCATTTGTAAGTGTGAAATTCAGACCTATAACTTTCTGACTCTTTCCACTATTTCCCATGGAATGGCAGGACTGAGAAATGTTGACATATTTTGTCATTTTGAATAAATGAATTGTAATGTATACGCATTCACAAATTAGAAATTATAAATTTTTGCTTTGCAAAACCTTGTTTATCACTACATTCCTTGTAATAGCATTATAAATAATTTTCATTTATATACTTGGAAGACCTAGTATATATCTAATCTACGTTACAGCGTCATATGGTCGACACTATATTCTAGTGTCATATACATACACTACATTCTAATGTCATATTATAAACAATAAATGCTGAATGAATTATTGTGAACAATGAACTCCTGGGAGCTGCCCAGAGGTGTGCTATTTCATATTTCCATGACTTTGCCCTTTCTGTTTCCGTCGCCAAGGATACCCTCATCTTTGTTATCTGACCAATTCTGTTACAGACCAATTTCTGTACATCTCTCAAGACTCTGCTCAAGCATCTCCTCCTCCAGGAAAACTTCCATGAACACCTAGGCAAGGCTAAGTGCCCTTCCTCTGTGCTCCCACAGGATGTTCTGCCTACTTTTGTCCTTGTGTCTACCACATTAGATTGAAATTGCGTGTTCTTCTGTGTCTCCCCCCAATGTGTAAATTCCTTAAGCCCAAGAACTAAATATTTTTCATATGTAAAATAGTAGTACATAGTAGTTGTTCAATAAAAATAATTTCCTAATCTAAACAGAGGCAACATGGGCTGGAAGCATAAAGAATTTCCAATGAGGTTTTGGCAAAACTTGGGTCTTCTTACCCTTGAGGGAACCAAGGCTGTCTGATAGTAACTCCTTGCACTGGAAACTGACTATTGCTTCTTCCCTTTGATTAGTACTCTTTTAGCATGCAGAATGATAAACCACATGGCTGAAAATGGACCAGACATATGGCAGGTGTTCAATAAATATTTGTTGAATGAATGAATGAATGAGTGACTAATCCCTGTCATTAAGGGGACCATTACCATTTATAGGATGATGAAATGCACCAATAACAACCAAAACTCTTTCTATCTATGAGCCATGTTACTGAATGCCTTTGAGCCCTTGCACGTGTAACCCAAATAAATTCTGAGGGCCCATGCAGCTCAGGCCCTACATGGAGTCAACTATAGTGAAGCACAATCTGGCAGCCAAAGAAAATGAAAAGTAAAGGGAAGCCAGGTCATAAACCTCAGCTAGATTTCTCCAAACACCATTTCCTCTCCTCAAATTTCTCTCACCTCAAAACATCTCCAGATCCCCTCTCTTGCCAACCTCCCAGAAAATTCTCCCCAGCCTCCACACGACAAAAATTCTCTCTTCTTCTCTCCTCTCCCCATTTTCTCTCCACTCCTTATGTTGCCTCTCTGACTTCCTTCTCCCTCTCTTCCTTTCTGCTTCAAGCAAGAATCCTTTCCTGCCATCTACAGCCCTATCTCTCTCTTTACCCATCCTCCCATTTTTCATCCCAAAGAGCCTAGAGGTACTGGACTAGCAAAGACTCAACTCTATGGAACACGAGGATGGAGGAGAGAGGTGAGAAAATCTGGGAACACTCACACGTTTAAAAACATTCCTGTCCCCATCACACACATGCTCCTCCCTCTACCAGGAATGCATAATTTTATCTTGCCCACTCAGTGTTTCATCCTTCAAGACTCACCTCAAAGGTCCCTTTTCCAGGACTATCCTTTTCACTCCCATCAGTGTTAGTCACCAACTCCCAGCCTTGCTTCCATAGCATCCTGATCATTCTGCCTTTAAAGCATTCCTGACGGAGTGTCATGATAGTCTGTACACCTGTCACCCCCTGTCTCGGGGGCTCCTTAAGGAATGGGGCCACATCCTCTGCACCTCTGTGTCCTCAGAGCCTTGTACGGAGTCTGGGACACGGCAAGCACTGAGTGAATGTTTGTTGAATGAATTCACGGAAAATGCTTGAAAGCCCACATTCAGAACTTTGCCTCTTTGAGGTTTCAAATTTAATTAAAAGGTGAATACTCCTATAAAGCAATATTTTAAAGTTTCACTCATTTTTACCCTAGTATCAGGAGAAGGAGAGGCCAGGAGGGCACTGAACATCAAAAGAAAAGGTAAAATAAGTTAGAGAAAGATGAAGACCCTGCCAACAAATTTCCTTTCCTCACAATTTTATCCAGATCCCACAATTTTGCACTTGTTCATTGGTGACTCTTAAGAATTCTGGAGTTCCCAGGAATTTATTAGGTAAAGAAAGACGTATGAATCACCAACACAGAAGTATCTGTGTTCTTTCATACATACTGTTATCTGGTCAAAGTGGTAAATACAGTCCTGGAATCAGACAGATATGGGTCCACATTCTGGCCTCACTATTTTTGCAGCCTTTAGCAAGTCTCTCAGTCTTAGTTTCCTCATCTGTAGAGTGGGGATAATAATTTACTTACTTGAAATGTTTGTTAGGCATAATAAACTAGTTAACGTATATAACGTGCTTAGCACCGTGTCTGGCACACAGTAGGACTCAATAAATATTTCCATCATCATCTTTTAAATATGACCTCGACTCCCCGGAGAGCCCCAGTGTCTCTGTCATGGGCAGACAGATATAGAATTCCTTGAACAGATGTCAAAACAACAACCAATGCTGGCACATGTAAGAGATGAGCTGAGACGACAGAAAACACGAGAAGGGAATAGTTGCAGAGGGGACGTCAAAGAGGGACCTACAGACACACAGAGATCAGCATTACGTACCTGACTTCTCTCTAATACACCATCCCCTGCCATTGCCAGCTGCTGAGATAAGCCGCCTGCTAGGAATCATCAAGAAAGAAATGCCACATCACAGTTCCAGAATTCGAGCATAAAATACTACAGACTCAAAGGAAAAACATATGGTACCACAGGGGAAAAAAAATGGTTTTGAATGTCTCCGAGAAGCAGGACTAATCAGATGAAGGAGAGGCAGCCACCACCACAAAGCAATTTGCAAAAGAGCAATCTCCCCTAAATGAAGAGACTCTAAATAAACAGCTCCCAGCATTCCGGGAGCCCTGAAAAACCCCCCACCCACCAAGAGAGCTTCTCCGTACCCAGCATCCACAGGTAGGGGCTGCCTGGTGCATTGCACCAACCCACACTAGAGACTGGAGGAGTGTTGGAGAGAAGAGCCAGTATCAGGTAAGGTGAATTCCTCGTTGATTTCACCTCTCCCTCCAAACTCCTTTTTGTAGGCTTGACCCTCCTGGAGGAAGCAATAGGCGGGAAAAACAATGGAGGTACCAAGTCGCAACAAGAGATAGCAGCCTGTATTAACCACGTCTTTCTGTTTTCTGTAGTTTGATCTCTGATATATGGGGCCTTGCTGACCTGGAGTGACTGCCTCAGAGTTAGCCAATTCCTAGAGACAGCAAACTGTGAGTGCACCTTTCATATGCAAACCAGCCACCCCAGAGCCCATTCGCCAGCTGCCTTCTTTGTAGGGCTCTCACATTCCAGGCTACTGTCCCCTGCCCTAATCACCCTATGGCCAGGGACCAGACAACTAGAGGCAGCCCTTACACCCCAGAGCCTGCTGAAATTAGTCAAGCCAGCAAATCCTAAGCTTGCTTACCGTGCCTCACCTTTTCCTTCCTGCAGAAACCCTAGGAAAGGCTCTGGCTCACGTTTTCCCCTCACACCCTCTGCCTCCCGACCAACCCTGGTGCTTCCCCATATGGGTCAGAAGAATTTTTAATAGAACAATTTATCATGTTAATGCCCTGCTCTGAAATACCAGATGGCTTCCCACAGCCAATATAATAAAGTTCAAATTCAAATAGGAGACGCCATTGCAAGCCAACCCCATCCTTCTGGCTCCAGCCCCATTCCTAATGGACTAAGCACTGTCTTCCACATTCCTTCAAGTTTATTTCATGGCTTATCCTCCCTCTTCCAGAAATACCTGTCCATTCTTCCCTTTCTTGACTATAAAATCTGTCCCATCCTTCTAGAAATTACTATCACCAATTTGGGGACATCTTTGCTGACTCTCATGCTCAGAGTCAACCTCCCTCTTCTATTTTCAATAGCATTCATCAGGCTGATGTGTTCATGGTAAGAACATCTCAGGCAGACTAGAAATGCCTTGAAGATGGAGACCCTGCCTTGGTTAGCTCTGTGTCCTCAGTCCCCAATCCAATGATTGGCGCATGTGCACTAAGACATTAGTTTGTTGAAATAAAGTGGTTTGAAAATTTTCAAGGACACCCAAAGGATTTTTAGCAATGTGTCCTGGACTTTCTGAACCTCCTTGCCTCCATAAAAATGAGATCTGCAGCAGAGACCTTGGGAACTAATTGAGTACTGGGCCATTACTATGCTCAGACACAGGCGCCCATGCACTTCAGTAACACCCCCACAGAATGGCACCATCAGCCCATGCTCTCCTTTCTTAACTCATTAATATTTGACTTCTCTGGCTCTCAGATGTTTTGAATATTTTAATTACAGAATATTATTCCATGCTCAGGGATTTTAAAAGAAAGAGACACAATCTTCATAAAAGTTTTATGAATCTAACTTGATATGTGAATATATTTCAATCCAATAGGTATTAATAGCAATTAAAATTTATGGCACACTTACTTGGTGCCAAGCTTTATCTCATTTAATCCTGCCTACAGTCTTAATGAGGCTCAGAGAAGTTATGTATTTGCCCACGGTCACACAGTGTCTGACCCAACCAATATACCTTGCCAATTACCAAGGTTGGCTGTCTGTTTTTATTTTTTAATTCATAGCTACTACTTATGGAGCCCTTAGTACAGTCAAGGTGGTGTGCTTGTTCTCAGAAATGCCAGGAAACCAACGCTACCCTCCTTCCCCAAAGCAGCCCTCAACCAACGACTGATTTTACTCCTTGGGTAGAATAACTCAAAGGTGGTTTTCGACACTGATTCCCAGAGTTCCCCAATGGGATTAGGCTCCAGTGACCTGCCTTTATGGGCTGTCTTCTTTTTCTTACATTACAGGTTCACTCTCCCGTGGTGTTTCGTGGAATCACCTCCCAAATAAGGCACTTGTACTCAAACCCTTGTCTCAAAGCCTTTCTCTGCAGCAACCCAAACCAAGATGGTGCTGTACATCAGGGTCAGGAAACTTTTTCTGTAAGGAGCCAGATAGTAAATACTGTGTTTTCAGCTTTGCAAGCCAGGCTGTCTCTACCACAGCTATTCAACTCTGCCACTGTAGCACGAGATCATAGAGACAATATCTGAAGGACTGAATGTGGTTGTATTTTTATAAAACTTTATTTGTGGACACAGAAATTTGAATTTTGTATAACTTTCACCTGTTGTGAAATATTATTTATTTTGATTTTTTTAACCATTTAAAAATGTAAAACCCATACTCAGCTCGTCGACAATAGTTTGCCGACCTCTGCTCTACAATAGTCTCTTGCAATCCTGCCATTAACCATACGAGGCGAGAACTATCATTGTTCCCACTTTCTGGATGAGGAAAACTGAAGTTTAGGAAGGTTAAGCGGCTTTAAGAAAACACATGCCCAAGTTCCAACGAACAACCGTGGTCTACAAGGTCCTGGGATGATCCTCTGGAACGCCTGTTCAAAAGTTCTCAACACCCCATCACTCTGGAGATAAAGTGATGACTTCTCTGATGGTTCCTGAATTGGTACCTTCCTCTCGGCACACCTCGCTCTGACGGCAGTGTGGTGACTCAACATGCGGTAGTGGCAGCAGCTGTACCCAGATGCCAGCCGAAAATGGCTTGCTGGAACACGCCTTGGAAACAGCTGCTCCTCCTTACTTTGCTAAGAAACCATGCAGTGTCACAGCAGGACAGGAGAGCTTGAGAAGATGCGAGGGTCGACAGAGTGACACCTTGGAGACAGGACAGCTGGAGCAAGCCTCCATTCACCGCCATTCTGTTGGCATGAGACCAACCTACATTTCTCTATAGCGTTTTTGTACTTATATAGATACACCTGTAAGAGTGATTAAGAACACATACATTGCACACCTGGGGCTAAACAGAGCTTGGCTTAGACAAACTCAGAGCTCAAAACGTGTGCCAAGTCCTAAACTTAGTCAATATAGCATAACTGCCTCATTCCATCAAGTCTGCCTAACGCCCCTGTGGAATAATAATACCAGATAGGACTTAACACGGTCCTTACCATGTGCCAGGCACTGGTCTAAGACCTTATATACAATACTTCATTTAATTCTCACAGCAATCCTATGAGGCAGGTGCTATTAGAAACCCCATTTTACAGATGAGGAATCTGAGAGGTCAAGAGTAATTTGCCCAAGGTCACACAGCCAGTGAGTGGTAGAGCTGAGTTTTGAACCCAAGTGGACTGACTCTAGAATCCATGCTCTAAACCAGGGATTGACAAAGGTTGTAAAGAGCCAGATAGTAAATATATTGGGTTTTTCAGGACACGGATGTTTTCCATCACAAATTATTATTTATTTTTATCGTTATTTTACAACTCTTGAAAAATGTAAAAACCGTTCTTAGCTCAAGGACTGTTCAAAAACAACCTCCTCTAAACTGGTATCCTACAGTGTGGCAGTTTGAAAAACTGGCCCCAATTCTCCACTCCCCGCCATGTCTGCCCACACCCTTGGCCATGTAACTCTGCAGTGCCCGCCCACTCTGACCTTTGGCTTCACCATGTGACCTGCTTTGGCCAATGGGAGGTAGGCGAGTGTGACACACACACACAGAGGCTTGAAAAGTGTTTGCACATCTCTCACTCGTGAATCTTGTCTGCCATCACCACAAGAACATGCCCACCTTGGTCTGCTGGAGGATAAGAGTCACATGGAGCAGAACTCAGTTGCCCCATCTCCCACGCAGAAGCCAGCCTAAACTAGCCAAGCCCCCAGTCAACCCCCAGACTTCCTTGTGAAAGAGCTCAGCCAAGTTCAGCAGAGCTGCCTGCCCAACTCGCAGCCAACCACAGAGCATGAGCAGGCCAGCTGAGATCAGCCAACCCTGAACCCTGCAGACTCATGAGCTTAACACATGTGTATTGTTATATACCATTGAGTTTTGTGATTGTTTAGTGCCAATAGATACTGATACATACAATGTTAGTAAAGCCTTTGGGTTGCAGTTAACATAATCCCAAGTGTAGTAGGAGAAGAAAAACACAACATTCTCTTAAGGTTCCTAGAATGATCCTTGGAGGTCAAGGGCTAAAACAGTCCCTTCTTTTCCCTCCTGTCTCCAGTCAGCACAGCCACCGGCAGTTCTTGAGCTTATATTTTGAGAGGTGAGATTAACAGACTGCCCTCCTTCCAGTTCCAAGGAGATTCCCAGGGGAAAGGAGCCATTGGTTCTGGAAGGTGAGGTACCGTGATTTGCCTAACTGGAGTCAGGAGACTGCACAGCGGTCAGGAGGCTCACACTGAAACATGGATGCTCCTGCCACAACCCATGTATAAAACAGAGGGATGATTCACGGCAAAGGCACTGAGTGTCCTCCCTACGGGATGGTCCACTGCACTATAGAGGTACCTATAGTAGGGTTAAAACTGGGGACTCTGGAGCCAGACTACTTTGGTTCAAATCTGGCTCTGTCATTTACTAACCCACAAGTTATTTAACTTCTCTGCACCTCAGTTTCCTCATCTGAAAAGTGGTACTAATAGTAGTACCTACATCGTGGGGTACTATTGTTATCCTTATAAAGATTAAATGAGATAGTATTTACAAAACACTTAGAACAATGCCTGCCATGGAGTAAGGAGCACCCTGTCTGAGTGGGGAACAGTTGCACACCAAGGAAATAAGTATAAGAACCCACTAATGGAGATAGATAGAAAGATAGATAGATGATGACGATGATGATTGATAGATAGATAGATAGATAGATAGATAGATAGATAGTTATGTACGCATAATACAGCTGTGAGAAGGAAAAGACTGAAAGGCTGACTAGCAGCAGAGAAGAATGATGGGATCATTCAAACCCAGGCTAGGGTGAGAGCAAGTTGGAGTATTAATCAAGAGTAAAAATGATCAGCTGCCTTAAATGCTTATATTCTGCCTGATGCCATAATTCTTATATATCATACATTTGCTTTAGCAGAGAAACTGGAGTAATCAAGACTAAGCAACTGAGAAAAAGGCTGTAGGCTCATTGATGCTTGGATATTTCTATGAGCTCCAGGAAGCCGTCCAAAGACTCATCAATGTCCACCTAAGTGCAGAGTCCTGCAGACATGGCAGACTCTGTTATCTGATTACTCATTACCCACTCCTTTCTTTTTCTGTGTTAATAGAATCTCAGTTTAGGTCAAGCTGTGTGCCCATCATCAAAGAATAAATCATGATTGGTTTAGGCCAATCACAACAATCCTATTTCCAAATTTGCCAGCCTCCTTAGCAGCTAGGATTCACATGAGACACAATTTTGGCCATTAAGACATAAGGGAACTACAACAACTTCTAGGATCTGGGTAAGCTTTAATTTTCTTGGTAAAAAGTTAAAAATGCCGTTGACGTGACCCTTTCTTCCATTATTTAGCTTTGGATGAAGAAAGGATGGCTGGAGAAGCAGCAGCCACTTTGTGACCCTGGGGAAAGACCAAGAGGAACACAGAGATACCAGCCACAACAATGTTGAAACCATTGAACCAATGCCAGCAATTGCCTACATTTGGAATTCTCATTACAGGAGAAAAATCCAGTCTGAATGGGTATCCTGAAACTCGTGAGAATATAGTCCAAATGGATATAGTGGAGCACAGTCCTAAAAGATGCTCCTCCATAGAAAGGTAGTATAAGTAAGTCTGGGATATGCTGCATCCGCAATTCCCATCTTGGAACATACCATGTACTAAGTACTTAGTACAACGTACTAAGAGCTCCTGAATTTCGCATGTTATGAGGAGAAACTACTTCTCCTTGCCCTAGGGTCCAAGTACAGATTGCAGAAGGGACTCATTAGTTCAAGGGGATGGTATACTGCGATTGCCCTAGTTTGATTCAGGCGATCACTCTCTGGGGCCATGGGAGCACAGTGACTTTGTTACACAGCTGCTCCTGCTATACCATCATATGGCTAAAGAGGAGGGGCAATTCCTAGCAAGGGAGGTTGGGTATCCCAGATGCGTCACAATGTGAGTCCCCAACAGTGAAGAAATCACTGTGGTGAAGATTGTAGGACATTAAAGGCTCTGAAAAGTTCTGCAGTGAAGACACCTATACGATTTTGCTTAACCCAATGTTTCCCAAACTCACAGGATCATGACCCTCTTTCCCTTTTTTTATTTCCCCTTTTCTTAAGAATTAACTTAACATCCCATAACATCAAACCACGGATTTCATGTCTTCAAAACTCACTTTGGGAAACTAACCTAGAACAAACCCAGCTTCTCCAGTGTGCCAGTAGAGGGGCATTTTCACGCTGGAATTGATGCTAATTTATTTAAGCATAGACTTCTCCAGAGAGCAGGATAGAGATGAAAATGGTCAAAGATGGCCTGAGATGAAAGGGACCTCAGAAATGAGGGAGTTCAAGGTTTCCATTGTTCACATGAGGAAATAGAAGGTCCAGCCAGGGGGCAGCTCACTCGAGGGGCCAATGGCTCTAGCTGTTGGTGGAACGTGAGCTCCCTGAGCACAGAGCAGCCTCTCCACCACGTGTGGGCTCCAATCCTTCAGGGCTTCCCTGTTGAAAAGATATTCTACAGCACCAGCTTCCAGACGTGGAGGTTGCCCCACCGTGGAGGAGCACCCCAAGTGAGCACATGGCGGGGAAAGTCCCAGAATACAGCTCGGGATCATCCAATTGCTCAGTACTTGTCAGTGTAGGTTAAGAATGTTTCCAGGGGGCCAGCCCAGTGGCGTAGCGATTAAGTTCACTCACTCCGCTTAGATGGCCAGGGGTTCGCAGGTCCGGATCCCAGGCGCAGACCAATGCACCACTGGTCAAGTCATGCTGTGGAGGCGTCCCATATAAAGTGGAGGAAGATGGGCATGGATGCTAGCCCAGGGCCAATCTTCCTCAGCAAAAAGGGGAGGATTGGCAACAGTTGTTAGCTCAGGCTAATCTTCCTCAAAAAAAAAAAAGGAATTTTTTAGGACAGACTGCCTGGCAACAAATTCAAGTTCCACAACTTACCAGTGGTGTGACCTTGGAGAAGCCACTTAACCTCTCTGTGCTTCAGTCTTCTCATCTGATATATGAGTACGGCAGGTTTCCACTGGATAGGCTAGTTGTTAAGGATTAAATTAGATAATGCATTTCAAATGCTTAGAGCTATGCCTGGTATATAAAGTAAGTGATCAAAAAATGTTTGCTTTTATTGTATTATTCCATTTATATGAAATGTCCAGAATAGGTAAATCTTTAGAGACAGAATGTAAATGAGTGGTAGCCAGGGGTTGGGGTGAGGGAAAAATGGGGAGGGACCGCTAAGGGGTATGGGGTTTCCTGTTGGGGTGATGAAAATGTTCTAAAATTGACTGTGATGATGGCTGCACAACTCTGTGACTACAGTAAAAATAATCGAATTGTGAACTTTAAATGAGTGAATTGTATAGTATGTGAATTATATATCAATAAAGATGTTAAATAAAAAATAAGTGTGTATGGGGCCAGCCTGGTGGCATAGCAGTTAAGTGTGTGTGCTCCACTTCAGCAGCCTGGGGTTCATGGGATCGGATCCTGGGCACAGACATACGCACTGCTTATCAAGCCATGCTATGGCAGGAGTCCCATATAAAGTAGAGGAAGATGGGCACAGATGTTAGCTCAGGGCCAGTCTTCCTTAGCCAAAAAGAGGAGGATTGGCAACAGATGTTAGCTCAGGGCTGATCTTCCTCACCAAAAAATAAATAAATAAGTGTGTACTTTGATTAATTTCAGTGGAGGAACCACATCAGAGTCTAGACTTGAACTTTGCACTTAGCAAGTGGTCAGTATTGTGGAATTGAATATACTCTATTTTCTTGTTTCTAAGATGCATTTTTTCCTCCACATTTTAACTCTTCTGAAGTTGAGATGTGTCATGTAATGGATATGTATATTTAATGTCATTTTTACCCAAAAAAGAGCTGCTATTAAATCAATAGTTTGTCTTGCAATTCATAGCATCCAGGAATCAAGAAATATGGTAACATATGATCCAGCAACCCCACCTCTGTGTATACAGCTGAAGGAAATGAAATCACTATCTTGAAGAGATATCTGCACCCCATGTTCACAATAGCCAAGACTTGGAAGCAACTCAAGTGTCATTGATGGATGAATGGATAAGAAAGTGTGGTATATATATACCATGGACTATTAGTCAGCCATAAGAAAGAGAAATACTGCCATTTGCAACAACATGGATGGACCTTGAGGGCAAACACCAAACACCATTTCTTAATGAGGACCTTTTGGCTGTTGGTGAAAGGAATCCCAACTCAAAAGTAGAAGCAAAAGAAGGAAATCAGCTCATGAAAATGTAAATCACAGGGTTAGTTCTGGCTTCAGGTATGACTGGATCCAGGTGCTTAAACAATGTCATCAGGACCATGTTTTTCTCCATCTCTCACGTGTGCTTTCCCCTGTGCTGGATCCATTTGCAGACAGGCAGTGTCCTCCAGTGACCAGATGGCTTCTAGAAAAACTAGGCTTACATTCCTGGAGCTCCAAGTTAAATAGGAAAGAGAAAGGGTACCTCTTATCTGACCATCCAAGCCAAAGTCCCAGAATTGGATCACAATGACCTGATTGGCTTGGCTTGCATCACATGACAACACCCCTGATGGCTTGAAGGATACAAGAGTCTGATTGGCCAGGCCTGGGTCACATGCTCGTCTCTGGAGGAAGGTGGGGGTCAGGGGTACCATGATGAAGTCAATTCCACCAGAAGTAAGTAGACTAAAAGTAGAGGAGAGATGGTAACGAGAGGAAAATTGGAATACACTTACCAGAGAATGTATGTATGGATTTTGGGCAGGAAACAAGCAATCCTCCCTAACTCCCAGTAAAACTCAACCATTTCTTCACATTGTGTTTTATGTTAAGGATAAGGAGAGTCAACTTGAAAAAATCCAATCTCTCAAATAAATTTATTTTATATTTAAAAAATAAAATAAAAGTTCTTTTTAGGATCATCCAAAATCACAGTTAGGAATCAAGTCTTAGGAAATGAATTTTTCATAGAGACATGGATAACGTTCCTACTGTAAAAAAAATAGGTGTA